>NC_057796.1:28219945-28426760 GCF_018294505.1 Triticum aestivum | reverse complement strand
TTCAACTTGGGCAGAGAATGCTACGATGCAATGATGACAGTATTTGGACGCTTTCTACCCAAAGGCCATGTAATGCCTGCAAACCTGTACCAGTCGGACAAAATCCTCCGTGCACTGAAGATGCCCTATGATAAGATACATGCCTGTGAGAAAGGATGTGTCTTGTTTAGGCTTGACTATGCGGACTTGAACTATTGTCCCATTTGCAAGTCTTCCAGGTATGTTGTGGTAGACAACGGTATGGGTGAGAAGACACAGACCAAAATCCCCGTTAGTGTTCTTCGGTATATGCCAATCGTACCAAGACTTCAACGTCTTTTCATGGTCGAAGAGACGGCCAGACAGATGACATGGCACAAAACGGGCAAAAGAACCGAACTAGATGCAGATGGGAATTTGATGATTGTACACACATCGGATGGTGTTGCGTGGAAAAAGTTTGATGAATTACATGATGACAAAGCGGCAGATCCGAGGCATCCTCGAGTCGGCATCAGCACGGATGGGTTCAGTGTGTTTGGTATGACGGCAGCCCAATACAGTTGTTGGCCCGTATTTGTCTTTCCACTCAATCTCTCCCCCGGACAGATTATGCAAAGAAAGAACATTTTCCTGACGTTGATAATTCCAGGGCCCAACTATCCGGGGAAAAATATGAATGTGTACATGCAACCGCTTAAGGACGAATTGCAAGAAGCCTGGGATAATGGGTTCAAGACATACGATGCCTATAGCAAACGGAACTTCATAATGCGTGTCTGGTACATGTACTCGACGCATGACTTGCCGGCGTATGCGCTATTCGTTGGCTGGTGTGTGCATGGAAGGTTCCCGTGCCCCACATGCAAGGGAGCTCTTGAGTTTCGTTGGCTTCCGGCCGGTCGCAAGTTTTCTTGCTTCGACATGCATAGACAGTTCCTGAATCCTCGCCATAAGTTCAGGAAAGACAAAAGAACTTCATCAGAGGTAGAGTTGTCAAAAACTCTGCACCACATGCATTGACAGGCCAACAGACCCTGGATCAGTTAAACGCTCTCGAGCCAGATCCAGAGCGTCCAGGGTACTTCAAGGGGTATAATTCTAAGCACGCCTGGACTCACAAAACATGCTTATGGGATCTGCCTTACTTCAAAGACCTCCTTTGCCCACACAACATCGACGTGATGCACACTGAGAAGAATATCGCCGAGGCACTTTTTGGTACATTGTTCGGCATAGATGGGAAGTCAAAGGATAATACTAAGGCTAGAGTCGATCTGGAGGCACTATGTGATAGGCCGTTACAAAACATGAAAGAACCGAAAGGAAAGCAGAACTGGACGAAGCCAAAGGCATGGTTCAATCTTGGAAGGCCAGCTATGAGGGAAATTATCTTGTGGGTGAAAATGCAGTTGATGTTCCCCGATGGGTATGCAGCGAATCTATAGAGGGGAGCCAGTCTTGATAAATTGAAGATATTTGGTCTCAAGAGTCATGATTGGCACATATGGATTGAGCGGGTAATGCCGGTGATGTTGCGTGGCTTCATCCCTGAGGATGAATGGCTAGTACTGGCAAAACTCAGCTATTTCTTCCGTGTTCTTTGTGCGAAAGAACTATCGCCTGGTGTGCTAGAAGAAATGGAAGAGTTGGCGCCGGAGTTGATCTGCAAGTTAGAGAAGATCTTTCCACCGGGCTTCTTTAATCCAATGCAACATTTGATTTTGCATCTCCCGACCGAGGCAAGATTGGGGGGCCCGTGCAAAATCGTTGGTGCTACCCAACTGAGAGGATGCAGAAGACGCTTCGACAAAAATGTAAAAATAAACGTAGAATTGAAGCATCGATGGCTGAGGCATTCATCACTGAGGAGGCGGCAAACTTCGTGACAGCACACTACGAAGCCAAAAATCGTCATTTGCATAATCCGAAGCCTCGGTACAATGCTGACGACCCTAAAAAGGGTGGATCCAACCTCAGCCTATTCAAAGGGAATCTCGCACCAGCCAGTGTTTCAAATCCAGTATCTTTGAATAACGAACAATGGCGGACCATTTCGTTGTATATCTTCAACAACCTGATAGAAGTGCGGCCGTACATCGAGTAAGTTCTCGGTACATAGTTTCGCAACTTCTATTTCCTTTGAACTGCTCTTATTCCTGGATATTTCATACAGTCGATACGTCGCCTTATTCTCGTATGGAGCGGTGATCCAAAAGGATTCTGTCGAAGAGTATGAGCTTCTCGCAAAGCAAGGAGGCGGCTATCCCGGTTTCATCTCTTGGTTCAAACAAACGGTAATTTCTATTAGACTTGTAGGCTAATTTGTAGGCGGCTATCCCGGTTTCATTCGCTAATTTGTGCGTAATGCAACAATCCTTTCATATTAAACTTGTAGGCTAATTCAGAGTCTATGGACGCCGAATTGAGACAAGTCGCTAATGGTTTTGATTATAAGGTCCGTTCATTTGACAAATACGACATCAACGGGTATCGCTTTCGTACCTATGGCAAAGAGCTATCTATGGCCGACCGAAAGTCTACAAATTGTTGTGTATCTGCTATCGGCGAAGGAGGTACCGAGTATTATGGGAGAGTTGAAGAAATTTATGAACTTCTATTCTATGGTGAAAACCCACCGAATGTCGTAGTCTTCAAATGTTATTGGTTTCAGCCGAAGGAGACTAGAAGGACTCATGAACATATAGGGCTAGTTGAAATCAACCAAAGCACCCATTTAGATGTTCCTGATGTCTATATTACGGCTCAACAGGCGACCCAAGTATTCTATCTACCGTGGGCCTGCCAAACTAATCCAAATCTGAAAGGTTGGGATGTCGTTTATGAAGTGCCGCCACGTGCTAGACTATCTCCCCCAAAGGAAGAGGATTATGAACCTCACATTAACCCAGACACATATGAAGGAGAATTCTTCCAAGAGACACGTCTTTCCAAAAAGCGTTTCAAGAACCGCTATACTTCACCCCAAAACATTGAAGTAGATAGCGACAGTGAATCCGACATCACCCCAGAGGAGGAACAAGAAGAGCCGGAACAAGAAGAGGTTACTGCTGCGGATGACCTGTCATTGCTTCACCGATTACGTCAAGGTGGCCTTGCACATGTTGATGCCACTGAACCCTATGAGCCCGTCATTGATTATAGTGATGATGATGATTATGCATTTATTGATGATACTGATCGAGATTATTAGTAGTGTCAGGTATTAAATTTTTTAATGTTGTACTTGATGATGATACACTTAAGTGATACACATATTATTATTCATGTCGGTCTTCTTTTTATGTTGTACTAATTTCGTTTACTGTTTGTCATGGCAGGTGTTGAAAGATGGTGGGCGCTGGTCGGGAGCGCGCCAAGGCCCCTTCTTCGTCGGCGCGTGGTCTGAGGTCTTCGATTCCAGACGTACCTCTCCGCCGAGCGTTGCTGGACAGTATGTCCACACCGCCGGGCCCTTCTTCGTCGACCGCGGTGCCCAGCAGGGGACGAGGTAGGAAGAGAGGAGGTGGGGCACGTGGTCGTGGGAGAGGAGGTAGGGTGACTGCTAGGGCACCTTCCTCGCCGCCACCCCCAGCTGTTTCACCCGAGCACGTGACTGCTAGGGTGGACTCGTCCGAGGAGGAGGCTACACGGACTCCGGTCCACGAGCCTCCGGTCCACGGGTCTTGGGCCCACGAGCCTCGGGTCGACTGGCCTTCGGCCCACGAGAGTTCGTCCCACGAGACCCCGGAGGAGCACACGTCCGGATGGGGTACCTGGCCGGATCAGCCCGAGGAGCCGAGTGGCCATGCTGGTGATGGCGGGGAGCCGACTGATCTTGAGGAGGAGGGTGGCACCGTGTACCAGCGTGGTGCTACACGGCTCCCGTCCGTGCCGGCGACCCGCGAGCAGAGGTGGTTGATCTTCCCTGATGGGGAGAGGTACGTAGGTGCATTTAATATTTTTGTACCTTCTCCATTCACGTTTCTTCAAATAACTAATGCGTTGGCCTTGTCATGCTGCAGGGGTTGGGACCACCATCATAGTGTCCGCCGGCCCAACTCCGTCCTTGGAGTTCTTTGCCGGCAAAACTTCCTGGGGTTTGTCACGTTGCCTGGTGAGGGTCGGCTTCCAGAGCTTGGGTTGAGCTGGGAGCACTACGTGGCTGCCCCGGCCCCGCCGGATGTCATTATCGACGGTGTCTTGTGCGACACGAGGGCAGACATGGTGATCAGGACGTTCTGGGTAATTTCTCCTTTACACATTTCAAAATCTTCAACTAGCTAGTTATTAATTGTACTAATCAATATTGTCTCATTTGATTGCAGACATTCTACAGGTGTGAGGAGGGATACGAGGAGGACAGCGCAAATGTTATCCAGAACGTCTGCAAGCGCCTACTCCAGAACTTACGGCACGAGGCTCGGGTGCAGGCTGTTCGAGACTACTACGCCTTGCGTGGTATCAAGAAGACCAAGCCGGCGTGCCGCGATAAGTTCCTAAGTAAGGAGCAGTACATGAAGGTAATTCTTAAGGCCTTCTACTTAAGTTCCTTCATTTAGTAATTCTTAGCCGTAGCGCTCAAGTTTCTATTTGCTAACTTAGGCGCCTCCGAGATGGTGTGCGGATCGGATGGATTGTTGGGAGGTGTTGGTCGATGAGTGGTGCTCACAAGAATGGCTAGCCCTCCACAACCAGGCCAAGGACAAACGTGCCCAAATGGAAGGTGTGCCACACCATCAAGGCAGCTCCAACTTATATCAGTTCGGGCGCAACTGGGTATGTGGTTTGCTATATGATTCATGCAATTCATTCATCATGCTAGCTTGAGCCCTTTAATTAATAATTTTCATTGTTTCTCTCTTTCAGGCACGCCACAATAAGGCGGATAAGGTGCCAGAGGTGTACGACCTGTATGCCATGGCCCACACTGGCTCTTTCAAGAAAGTCAAGGCTTTCTCTCAGTCTGACCTCGATGATGCAAACAACTTCACCAACATCTCCTCCCACAACAAGCTCGTGAGATATAGAGATGAGGGGAAGGCGAGGAAAGGGGAGGACTTTAACCCGAGCCAGGGTCCCATTGATCCAGAGCTGGTGATGATATCTGGTGGCGGGAGGTCCCATGGCTCCATAGCCATTGGAGATGGACTTATCCGTTGTCCTAGCACTCTCCCGGAGATCAAGGCGCGCCAGTCGAGCTCCGCTCCTGAGATAAGGCCTCGTGAACGGCCAGTGCAACTCGCCATCAAGGTTAGTGATACGTACTCAGTTATCTTTCTCCATTACATTGTGTGCGCTTCCATCAATGATTACAAATGGTCATGTGAGTGGTGTTGCAGGCTGCTATACAGACTGAGAGAGGTAGAACGGAGAAACTTCTGGCGGAGGCGGCGGAGAGGCAGCGGGAGATGGAGGAGAGGACGAGAAAGATGATGGAGGAGGAGAGGGCACGGAATGACATGCAGGCAAGGGCCATGTACGAGCTCCTTGTGGTAAGTTTCTTCTGCAGATTACTTGCTAGTCTTAACATTTGAGTCTCATTACTAACTAGTATGACTCTGTTGTGAAAACCAAATGTGCAGTCTGTGTGCGAGAAGTCCGGTCAGCCCGCTCCGCCGATGCCAGTGATTGCTCCTGGGAGCACGGTGAGTTTAATTTGAATGGACATTACTTGCTAGTCTTAACATTTGAGTGTCATAATGCTAACGAGACATTGGAAATGATCTTTGGTGCAGCTTAACTCCAGAAACGCATCGCACGATCCTTCTCCAGGTAGCGGCACTAGCCACCCCAGAGGAGGAACAAGAAGAGCCGGAACAAGAAGAGGTTACTGCTGCGGATGACCTGTCATTGCTTCACCGATTACGTCAAGGTGGCCTTGCACATGTTGATGCCACTGAACCCTATGAGCCCGTCATTGATTATAGTGATGATGATGATTATGCATTTATTGATGATACTGATCGAGATTATTAGTAGTGTCAGGTATTAAATTTTTTAATGTTGTACTTGATGATGATACACTTAAGTGATACACATATTATTATTCATGTCGGTCTTTTTTTTATGTTGTACTAATTTCGTTTACTGTTTGTCATGGCAGGTGTTGAAAGATGGTGGGCGCTGGTCGGGAGCGCGCCAAGGCCCCTTCTTCGTCGGCGCGTGGTCTGAGGTCTTCGATTCCAGACGTACCTCTCCGCCGAGCGTTGCTGGACAGTATGTCCACACCGCCGGGCCCTTCTTCGTCGACCGCGGTGCCCAGCAGGGGACGAGGTAGGAAGAGAGGAGGTGGGGCACGTGGTCGCGGGAGAGGAGGTAGGGTGACTGCTAGGGCACCTTCCTCGCCGCCACCCCCAGCTGTTTCACCCGAGCACGTGACTGCTAGGGTGGACTCGTCCGAGGAGGAGGCTACACGGACTCCGGTCCACGAGCCTCCGGTCCACGGGTCTTGGGCCCACGAGCCTCGGGTCGACTGGCCTTCGGCCCACGAGAGTTCGGCCCACGAGACCCCGGAGGAGCACACGTCCGGATGGGGTACCTGGCCGGATCAGCCCGAGGAGCCGAGTGGCCATGCTGGTGATGGCGGGGAGCCGACTGATCTTGAGGAGGAGGGTGGCACCGTGTACCAGCGTGGTGCTACACGGCTCCCGTCCGTGCCGGCGACCCGCGAGCAGAGGTGGTTGATCTTCCCTGATGGGGAGAGGTACGTAAGTGCATTTAATATTTTTGTACCTTCTGCATTCACGTTTCTTCAAATAACTAATGCGTTGGCCTTGTCATGCTGCAGGGGTTGGGACCACCATCATAGTGTCCGCCGGCCCAACTCCGTCCTTGGAGTTCTTTGCCGGCAAAACTTCCCGGGGTTTGTCACGTTGCCTGGTGAGGGTCGGCTTCCAGAGCTTGGGTTGAGCTGGGAGCACTACGTGGCTGCCCCGGCCCCGCCGGATGTCATTATCGACGGTGTCTTGTGCGACACGAGGGCAGACATGGTGATCAGGACGTTCTGGGTAATTTCTCCTTTACACATTTCAAAATCTTCAACTAGCTAGTTATTAATTGTACTAATCAATATTGTCTCATTTGATTGCAGACATTCTACAGGTGTGAGGAGGGATACGAGGAGGACAGCGCAAATGTTATCCAGAACGTCTGCAAGCGCCTACTCCAGAACTTACGGCACGAGGCTCGGGTGCAGGCTGTTCGAGACTACTACGCCTTGCGTGGTATCAAGAAGACCAAGCCGGCGTGCCGCGATAAGTTCCTGAGTAAGGAGCAGTACATGAAGGTAATTCTTAAGGCCTTCTACTTAAGTTCCTTCATTTAGTAATTCTTAGCCGTAGCGCTCAAGTTTCTATTTGCTAACTTAGGCGCCTCCGAGATGGTGTGCGGATCGGATGGATTGTTGGGAGGTGTTGGTCGATGAGTGGTGCTCACAAGAATGGCTAGCCCTCCACAACCAGGCCAAGGACAAACGTGCCCAAATGGAAGGTGTGCCACACCATCAAGGCAGCTCCAACTTATATCAGTTCGGGCGCAACTGGGTATGTGGTTTGCTATATGATTCATGCAATTCATTCATCATGCTAGCTTGAGCCCTTTAATTACTAATTTTCATTGTTTCTCTCTTTCAGGCACGCCACAATAAGGCGGATAAGGTGCCAGAGGTGTACGACCTGTATGCCATGGCCCACACTGGCTCTTTCAAGAAAGTCAAGGCTTTCTCTCAGTCTGACCTCGATGATGCAAACAACTTCACCAACATCTCCTCCCACAACAAGCTCGTGAGATATAGAGATGAGGGGAAGGCGAGGAAAGGGGAGGACTTTAACCCGAGCCAGGGTCCCATTGATCCAGAGCTGGTGATGATATCTGGTGGCGGGAGGTCCCATGGCTCCATAGCCATTGGAGATGGACTTATCCGTTGTCCTAGCACTCTCCCGGAGATCAAGGCGCGCCAGTCGAGCTCCGCTCCTGAGATAAGGCCTCGTGAACGGCCAGTGCAACTCGCCATCAAGGTTAGTGATACGTACTCAGTTATCTTTCTCCATTACATTGTGTGCGCTTCCATCAATGATTACAAATGGTCATGTGAGTGGTGTTGCAGGCTGCTATACAGACTGAGAGAGATAGAACGGAGAAACTTCTGGCGGAGGCGGCGGAGAGGCAGCGGGAGATGGAGGAGAGGACGAGAAAGATGATGGAGGAGGAGAGGGCACGGAATGACATGCAGGCAAGGGCCATGTACGAGCTCCTTGTGGTAAGTTTCTTCTGCAGATTACTTGCTAGTCTTAACATTTGAGTCTCATTACTAACTAGTATGACTCTGTTCTGAAAACCAAATGTGCAGTCTGTGTGCGAGAAGTCCGGTCAGCCCGCTCCGCCGATGCCAGTGATTGCTCCTGGGAGCATGGTGAGTTTAGTTTGAATGAACATTACTTGGTAGTCTTAACATTTGAGTGTCGTAATGCTAACGAGACATTGGAAATGATCTTTGGTGCAGCTTAACTCCAGAAACGCATCGCACGATCCTTCTCCAGGTAGCGGCACTAGCCACCCCGCTCCTACACCTCCCTGATCACGGTAAGTTTCTCTAGTGTTTTGCTTAACAAATGCATAAAGACCTAGACTTAACTTTATTTCCTCCTATATGCTTACCATAATGACCTAGAGTTAGCTTATTTTCCTCCAAAATGACCCATTTTACCTAGGTTAGCTTATAAATGATGCAGTTCATCCAAGTTAGCTCAAAAATGACCCCTTTTACGTAGATTAGCTCCTAAATGATCCAATGATCCATTTTACCTACGTTAGCTTTAAAATGGTCCATTTCACCTACGTTAACTCCAAAATGACCCATCTTACCTAGGTTATCTCATAAACGATCCATTTCAACTAATTTAGCTCATAAACGATCCATTTGACCTAAGTGAGCTAAAAAACGATCAATTTCACCTAAATTAGCTCTTAAATGATCCATTTCACCTAAGTTAGCTGAAAAAGATCCATTTCAACTAAATTAGCTCAAAAATGATCCATTTCAACAAAGTTAGCTCAAAACCGATCCATTTCAACAAAGTTAGCTAAAAAACGATCCATTTGACCTAAGTGAGCTAAAAAACGATCCATTTCACCTTAGTTACCTCAAAAACGATCCATTTCACCTTAGTTACCTCAAAAACGATCCATTTCTAACTTTCTTATTTTGCCATTTTGCAGATTTCATTATGTGCTGGATGGAGTGCTTGTTCTACTCTTCTTCTTCTTGTCTTCTCATTCTAGTCACCTTAGCTATGGAGTGATTCTTTATGTATGGATGGAACTTCTTTATGTATGAAATGATGGATGGAACTTGTTTATGTATGAAATGATGGATGGAACTTGTTTATGTATGAAATGATGTATGAACTTGTTTATGTGATAAATGCCTGTGAAATATATCTATATGTCATATATATTTTCTGTGCAAATTGTGGGATTTAACAAAAAACAGAAGAAAAAAACAGACAATATGCAGGCTCTTTGCCGTCTGCCGCAGACGGCAAAGAAGCCACGTGGCAGCCAACTGTGCTTCCTGGGAGATGACCCATTTGGTCAGTTTGCCTACAGTGGCAGACGTCAAAGACTTTGCCGTCCGTGGCAGACGGCAAAGAACCTGCACTTTGCCATCAGTGGCAGACGGCAAAGAACCTGCCATCTAGTGACGTGTAGATGACATCATAAGGCGGACGGCAAAGACCAGAGAAATTTTGCCGTCCGCGGCGGACGGCAAAGGTCTGCCGTTAGCCACTTAACGGACTGACAGCGCAATTATTGCCGTCCACCCTCTTTGCCGTCCGCCGCAGACGGCAAAGGCTCTTTGCCGTCCGCCGCCAGGAAGCAGATGGCAAAGCAGCTGTTTACCGTAGCCTTCTTTGCCGGAGTCTTTTGCCGTCCGCGGCTGACGGCAAAGGTCTTTGCCGTCCGCCTTTCGAGCCTTTGCCGTCTGCCGGCTGTTTCCTGTAGTGTTAGTTGCAATAGAAATGATTAAAACTTTCAAGAATACAAATTTGGCTGTCCGTTACAGTGGGAGATGCAGTGTATACGACGGCGAAAACAGGCAAGGAAAAAAACAGGAAATGGCTAAATGTGCTTTTACATTCTGACAGCATCCTTTTGCCCTGCATCACATATAGTAATGATGTCACAAGCATGCTCTTGATGAGAACGATTCACATGTGCTGGCGATCTGTAGAGGATGGAGAAAAGAAGGACAGAAGAGGGAGGCTTGTATCTATCAAGCATAAATATTTACTGAATAAAATCGATCTGATCCGTACCAACTTGAGCAGGATTGTCGAATAGCTTCCTCTTATATAGCATCTACATCAGAAAATCCGGCACACCAAATATATACATATGTTCAGAGATGACACAGATATCATTCTGACAATGTAAACCGTAATAAGTTACAACCTCCATTACACATGTAATTTTATCAAATTGACAAGGCAAGTTATAGGAATCGTAGCCTCAAAAATGGTATGTTCCTGTTTGAGATCTTTTATAGAATCAATAAGGTATAACGACATTAGGGATGAAGCATCAAAGATCAATTAATAAAATCAGGGATTAGGGAATCATACTTACCTTGTTAAGAATGATACTGATGGAATTAGTGAAGGGATGTGTGGTACGCATGCCAATGGACCCGTGCATCCTTGATGCACACATGTACGTACACCAAGGTTGCTGTGTTGATACTTGAAAGGAGATCGATTCATCTGTCAGCCGGACATACACGAACACGATTTTGTTTTGTATCTTTCGGGAAAGGCATCCTTTCTTGACTATGTATCCATTACTAAATGAAAGTTATTTTCAGATTTTTTTAACTTGGAAGATCAATAATTAGCCTCGATCCATATCGAGTATGTAGCAGTCCCCTGTTTTCCTTGAAAAAGCAAGATTGCGATTGCACATTTTTTATACTCAAATAGTCAAATTAATACATTTTGTTAAGAAAAAAATCCTTTAGGTGTGCCTTTTGTTTCTCAAGGGTCCACTGGTTCTGTAGTATTTGTGTCTAATTTTTTCTAGAATTCATTTTTTACTTTTTGTGTGGTGTATACAGTCAAACTAACTAACATATGCGTTCAATAGTGATTAGAAGGCACTTTCAGTCAGTTAGATGGATAAAGATCAAGCTTGGCACCACAAAAATTGAGAGGAGAACTGAATATGAATTATCCTCCATTAATCATTCATATGATCCTTAGATCATCGATCTACCAGTACTGGCAGTACATGAGTCTAAACAACATACATCTTGTGTGAGGCAAAATAAAATAAGTTTCATGAGTATCTTATGGCCATACCTGACACATAACATTATCTCACCAAATTTATCAAATCCATGGGAAGCACATTTGAAGAATAACAGGTTGAGGAAAATAAGTGCCAAACCAAATTCTTCTGAGATACTCAATTTCATGAACACAGCACTCCCACTCCTCCCTGTATTTGCAGCAAGCAGTTCATGAGAAAATCAACATGCAGTAAATGAGAGGTAGTTGAAGAAATATATCAATAACTTGCGCTGAATATAGCTATCTGATATGGATGTGTCGATCCAACATGAGTTATCTCTGTCTCATGCACTGACTATTGTGTTATAGTTGAAAAAGTCAATTGTGAACCCCATAAAACTAACCACTTGTCATTGACGGGAGCAACTTGAGGCCAAAGTCGGAATCAGCTCACGTGTTCAAGCAAAGGAAGATGTGATCTGAACAATGGCAGAGAGATCAGTCCTAGATTTTTTCAAGCAGAACAAATACAAAGATTGCAGAAAAAAGGTGCAGTACTTTCTGACCAGACCAAGAAGAACATTACTTTTTATGACTGTAGATGAAAATTTTACAGAATAATTTGGCAAAAGCTAGTACATACCTCTGGGGTAGCATGTTCGGCAGGGGATGTTCTTCCGGCTCAGATGTAGTACGCTTGGGCGGCGGATTTTCTTCCGGCGAACTCGGCTGAGACGATCCTGGACTACTCTTCAAAAGTTGCGATATGAAGCGATTTAAGGGAGATTCCGGTCGAGGGCTCCTTCTAATGGCAGCCAAGTCCCTCTGAAATCTAGGTCGGGCACGCCATGGATTCGTGTTGCAGCACTTATCCTGCGGGAACACGGACTCCGATCCAAATCGGAGACATACGGCAGCAGGAGGTTGAAGATCGTGGTGGTGCGGGAGAAGATTGAGATGGATAGGGAGGGGAACGAGAGCAGGGCGGCGGCGGCCGCTACTGTACGCATTGAGGAGCCCGTGCTCCTGTGTCCTACACGCATTGATTTTCTGCAGGCCCATTAAAAAAGGCCCAATCTGGAACGAAACACAAACTTTGCGGGTTAATTACCTAAAATTACAGGAGGGTTAGATCGAATCAGGTCGAACGGACGGACGAACATGCTATTATAGTACCACCTCGTTTATATTACGATTTTGTCCATACAAATCGTAAAAGCGTATTATGACATGAGAAGAAAGCGCATTGTGACGGTGAACCCGACAAAGTCAATCCGTGCTTTATTATTATAAAAAAATTAAAAAATTAAGGAGAGACTAGCACACATGCCCGTGCGTTGCAACGGGAGGGAAAAAATATCACAACCCCCGAACCCTCCCGCAACCCCCCCCCACCCCACCCACACACACACAATCCGCGGCACCACCTTTGTTTTTGCTCCTTCCCACCGCCAGGAACGGTGGCCGTCCACGTGGCCATGGCGCTTCGAAAGTGATTAACCCAAGGCGACGAGTTATCTTTGAACCGTGCCAACAAAGCAATGTATCTACCCTGGAAAAAAAAGAACACACCATTTATAACTTCAAAAAACTAATCTTGTCGAGGTAGATGTGAGCACCTTGCTCTGCGAGCTACTCTGATGCATGTGGGTTGCTATAAAATAAAAATTCTCTCACAACCAAGATGTGTCAATTCAGTAAAATTCATACTACATCAACCTCAAATGTAGTAGTAAATTAAAAAAAGGATCATACAATTATTTGTAACATAAATCTATATTGTTAACAAATCACCCTATAAATCTTGGCGAGATAGATGTGAGGGCCACCCGCATATTGCAGTCCTCCAACCATACTGCGATAACGAAAGGCGTCATCATCGGTGAGGGGAGTACCAAGATTCGCTGCCAACTTATCGGTGACTGACATGGGAGTAGAGACCTCCTTGCAATTCTCCATATGAGCACGATGAAGAAGATCATCAGCGTACTTTCGCTGAGACAACACCATTCCCCCTGGATTGTAGGTGGCCTCAATCCCAAGGAAGTAAGAAAGACGACCAAGATCTTTGATGGGAAAAGACCCAGCCAAAGTGCGAAGCAAACGATCCACCGCACGGGGGCAAGAGCCAGCAATAACAATATCATCAACATAGACCAACATGTAAACGACCACAGCTCCTTGCCGAAAAATAAAGAGGGAGGTGTGAGCCTTGGATGAATGAAAACCAAGTTGTTGCAGCTGAGTACTAAGACGGGAGTACCAAGACCGGGGGGACTGCAGTGGCGAAGCCACACTTCATCTGTGTAGTCAATTGACTACACAGATTTTTGGAAAAAACGCCGTAGGACAAGCAGAAATCAAGCAATTTTTTTTATAAATTCATACCTCTGACCACACAACACCCAATTGACTACACATGATATGATTCCTGGCACCGCCACTGGGGGACTGTTTGAGTCCATAAATAGATTTCCGAAGCTTGCAAACATGGTGGGGATACCAAGGATCCTCAAAACCTGGGGGTTGCTGCATGTATACATCCTCGTCAAGCAGACCATGGAGGAACGCATTACTGACATCAATTTGGCGCAAACACCAGCCCTGTGAAACAGCAAGGGATAGCACAAGCCGAACCGTGGCCGGTTTAACAACCGGACTAAAAGTGGCAACATAATCAACACCATATTGCTGAGTAAACCCACGAGCAACCAGTCGAGCTTTGTACTTATCAAGAGAGCCATCTGACCTTTCCTTGAGTTTAAAAATCCACTTACAGCTGACGACGTTGGTGCCGGGGGGTCGAGGCACAAGCGACCACGTCTCGGTGCGCTGAAGAGCAGAAAACTCCTCGCGCATGGCAGTTGTCCAAGCAGGATCAACAAGGGCTTGCCGATGCGTAGTCGGAACGGTGACAACAACACTGAAACTGCGCCGATAAGGATTGTAGCGGACAGTACCATCCGTGAGAATCTTCGGACGTCGGATGTGGTTCTGGGAGCGTGTGCGAGTACGCTCCGGCAGTGGTGCAGCCGAAGTGGCAGGCGACGACGAAGGAACAGCGGCCGCTGGCGAGGACGAAGAAACTGCCGCCGATTCCCCTTCGGTCGCATCTGCATGCGCATGCATGCGAGTAGACGTGTCGAGTGGGGGCGCGTCGGATGTGGGCACATCGGGCGCGCCTGGAGCGGGCGCGACTCGCCCAGCTGCCGCGGGCGCGGAGGCACCTGGCGGCTTGACCGCATCTGGCCCATGCAACGAGCGAGCACCAGCAGACTCAGCGGAGGACCCAGCAGCCGATGGTGGTGGAGCACAGGCTGGGCCATCCGTCTGCCGCGTGGTGCAGGCCGGCTGAGCGCATGGCGGTGTAGCATGCATGTCGTTCGCGCCGGTCGTGCCGATCGTAGAGGGCTGCGCTGCTGCACCTGTAGGACAAGATTCAGGAAACAAAAAACACAGATTGTAGTTTCTCACATTAGCATCCTGAACTACTGGCTCATCGGAAGGAAAAGTCACAGGAGGATTTAAGAGAGACAAACCGGGACACGCACTAGTCGCAAAAGGAAAAACTTTTTCATCGAAGACAACATCTCGCGAGATATAGATGCGACCAGTGGACTTGTCAAGACACTTATACCTTTTATGAAATGGACTATATCCGAGGAAAACACACATCTTGGAGCGGAACTCAAGTTTCTGGGAGTTATATTTGCGAAGACTAGGCCAACATGCACATCCGAAGACACGAAGAAAAGAGTAGTCGGGAGTGATATTAAGGAGGCGTGTGAGTGGTGGCATATTGTGAAGAGTTCGGCTAGGCATGTGATTGATCAAATAACACGCGGTGAGAAAAGCTTCATCCCAGTAACGCAAAGGAAGATTGGAGTGAGCTAGGAGAGCAAGCCCGGTTTCAACCAGGTGATGGTGTTTTTGTTGGGAAACGTAGTAATTTCAAAAAAAATTCTAGGCACACGCAAGATCATGGTGATGCATAGCAACGAGAGGGGAGAGTGTTGTCCACGTACCCTCGTAGACCGACAGCGGAAGCGTTATCACAACGCGGTTGATGTAGTCGTACGTCTTCACGATCCGACCGATCAAGCACCGAACGTACAGCACCTCCGAGTTCTACACACGTTCAGCTCGATGACGTCCCTCGAACTCCGATCCAGCCGAGTGTTGAGGGAGAGTTTCGTCAGCACGACGGCGTGGTGACGATGATGATGTTCCACCGACGCAGGGCTTCGCCTAAGCTCCGCAACGGTATTATCGAGGTGTAATATGGTGGAGGGGGCACCGCACACGGCTAAAATATCGTATATCAAGTGTATCCATGGGGTGCCCCCTGCCCCCGTATATAACGGAGCAAGGGAGGAGGAGGCCGGCCCTAGGAGGGGGCGCACCAAGTGTGGAGTCCTACTAGGACTCCCTAGTCCTAGTAGGATTCCACCTCCCATATGGAATAGGAAAAGAGGAAGGGAAAAAGAGAAGGAAGGAAGGGGGCGCCCCCCTTCCCTAGTCCAATTCGGACCAGACCAAGGGGAGGGGTGCGGCCACCCTTGAGGCCCTTTTCCTTCTTTCCCGTATGGCCCAATAAGGCCCAATACGTATTCCCGTAACTTCAACTCCTGGAACATCTCATATGGTCCATGACGTTCAAAACGTCTTTGAAGTCCCGATTCTAAGCCGTTAAGCATGGTGCACTAAACTATCAAGTAGTCATCATATTGAGCTAGCCAAACGTTCATAACGTCTGCATCTGCTCCTGCAATAGGTCTGTCACCTAGCGGTGCATCAAGGACATAATTTTTCTGTGCAGCAATGAGGATAATCCTCAGATCACGGATCCAATCCGCATCTTTGCTACTAACATCTTTCAACATAATTTTCTCTAGGAACATATCAAAAATAAAACAGGGAAGCAACAACGCGAGCTATTGATCTACAACATAATTTGCAAAATACTATCAGGACTAAGTTCATGATAAATTTAAGTTCAATTAATCATATTACTTAAGAACTCCCACTTAGATAGACATCCCTCTAATCCTCTAAGTGATCACGTGATTCATATCAACTAAACCATGTCCGATCATCACGTGAGATGGAGTAGTTTCAACGGTGAACATCACTATGTTGATCATATCTACTATATGATTCACGCTCGACCTTTCGGTCTCCGTGTTCCGAGGCCATATCTGTTATATGCTAGGCTCGTCAAGTTTAACCTGAGTATTCCGCGTGTGCAACTGTTTTGCACCCGTTGTATTTGAACGTAGACCTATCACACCCGATCATCACGTGGTGTCTCAGCACGAAGAACTTTCGCAACGGTGCATACTCAGGGAGAACACTTATACTTTGATAATTTAGTGAAGGATCATCTTATAATGCTACCGTCAAACAAAGCAAGATAAGATGCATAAAGGATTAACATCACATGCAATCAATATAAGTGATATGATATGGCCATCATCATCTTGTGCTTGTGATCTCCATCTCCGAAGCACCGTGCTTGTGATCTCCATCTCCGAAGCACCGTCATGATCACCATCGTCACCGGCGCGACACCTTGATCTCCATCGTAGCATCGTTGTCGTCTCGTCAATCTTATGCTTCTACGACTATCGCTATCGCTTAGTGATAAAGTAAAGCATTACATGGCGATTGCATTGCATACAATAAAACGACAACCATATGGCTCCTGCCAGTTGCCGATAACTCGGTTACAAAACATGATCATCTCATACAACAAATTATATCACATCATGTCTTGACCATATCACATCACAACATGCCCTGCAAAAACAAGTTAGACGTCCTCTACTTTGTTGTTGCATGTTTTACGTGGCTGCTACGGGCTTAGCAAGAACCGTTCTTACCTACGCATCAAAACCACAACGATAGTTTGTCAAGTTGGTGCTGTTTTAACCTTCACAAGGACCGGTCGTAGCCACACTCGGTTCAACTAAAGTGAGAGATACAGACACCCGCCAGTCACCTTTAAGCAACGAGTGCTCCGAACGGTGAAACCAGTCTCGCGTAAGTGTACGCGTAATGTCGGTCCGGGCCGCTTCATCTCACAATACCGCTGAACCAAAGTATGACATGCTGGTAAGCAGTATGACCTATATCGCCCACAACTCACTTGTGTTCTACTCGTGCATAGCATCAACGCATAAAACCAGGCTCGGATGCCACTGTTGGGGAACGTAGTAATTTCAAAAAATTTCCTACGCACACGCAAGATCATGGTGATGCATAGCAACGAGAGGGGAGAGTGTTGTCCACGTACCCTCGTAGACCGACAGCGGAAGCGTTATCACAACGCGGTTGATGTAGTCGTACGTCTTCACGATCCGACCGATCAAGCACCGAACGTACGGCACCTCCGAGTTCTACACACGTTCAGCTAGATGACGTTCCTCGAACTCCGATCCAGCCGAGTGTTGAGGGAGAGTTTCGTCAGCACGACGGCGTGGTGACGATGATGATGTTCCACCGACGCAGGGCTTCGCCTAAGCTCCGCAACGGTATTATCGAGGTGTAAAATGGTGGAGGGGGGCACCGCACACGGCTAAAATATTGTATATCAAGTGTATCCATGGGGTGCCCCCTGCCCCCGTATATAAAGGAGCAAGGGAGGAGGGGCCGGCCCTAGGAGGGGGTGCACCAAGTGTGGAGTCTTACTAGGACTCCCTAGTCCTAGTAGGATTCCACCTCCCATATGGAATAGGAAAAGAGGAAGGGAAAAAGAGAAGGAAGGAAGGGGGCGCCCCCCTTCCCTAGTCCAATTCGGACCAGACCAAGGGGAGGGGTGCGGCCACCCTTGAGGCCCTTTTTCTTCTTTCCCGTATGGCCCAATAAGGCCCAATACGTATTCCCGTAACTCTCTGGTACTCCGAAAAATATCCGAATCACTCGGAACCTTTCCGAATTCCGAATATAGTCGCCAATATATCGATCTTTACGTCTCGACCATTTCGAGACTCCTCGTCATGTCCCCGATCTCATCCGGGACTCCGAACTCCTTCGGTACATCAACATACATAAACTCATAATAAAACTGTCAACGTAACTTTAAGCGTGCAGACCCTACGGGTTCGAGAACTATGTAGACATGACCGAGACACGTCTCCGGTCAATAACCAATAGCGGGACCTGGATGCCCATATTGGCGCCCACATATTCTACGAAGATCTTTATCGGTCGGACCGCATAACAACATACGTTGTTCCCCTTGTCACCGGTATGTTACTTGCCCGAGATTTGATCGTCGGTATCTCGATACCTAGTTCAATCTCGTTACCGGCAAGTCTCTTTACTCGTTCCGTAACACATCATCCCGCAACTAACTCATTAGTCACAATGCTTGCAAGGCTTATAGTGATGTGCATTACCGAGTGGGCCCAGAGATACCTCTCCGATAATCGGAGTGACAAATCATAATCTCGAAATACGCCAACCCAACAAGTACCTTTGGAGACACCTGTAGAGCACCTTTATAATCACCCATTTACGTTGTGATGTTTGGTAGCACACAAAGTGTTCCTCCGGTAAACGGGAGTAGCATAATCTCATAGTCATAGGAACATGTATAAGTCATGAAGAAAGCAATAGCAACATACTAAACGATCGAGTGCTAAGCTAACAGAATGGGTCAAGTCAATCACGTCATTCTCCTAATGAGGTGATCTCGTTAATCAAATGACAACTTATGTCTATGGCTAGGAAACATAACCATCTTTGATTAACGAGCTAGTCAAGTAGAGGCATACTAGTGACACTCTGTTTGTCTATATATTCACACATGTATTATGTTTCCGGTTAATACAATTCTAGCATGAATAATAAACATTTATCATGATATAAGGAAATAAATAATAACTCTATTATTGCCTCTAGGGCATATTTCCTTCAGTTTTCGTTCAGCGATACCGTTTTGTTGGGATGTGTGTGGACATGATATGCGATGAGAGATACCAACGCGCTGAAAAAAATTTATGCAAGTGATGGTATTCGCCTCCCCAATCGGATTGAACCGCACGAATTTTTGTGTTGAGGAGTTGTTCGATGTGAGCCTGAAAATTGTAGAAAACTTGTTCGACATCAGATTTATGTTTAAGAAGATAAATCCAGGTAAAACGGCTAAAGTCATCAACGAAGCTAACATAAAATTTAAAACCTCCGGAGGAGGCAAGGGCAGGCCCCCACACATCGGTATGAATAAGCTCAAGTGGCTTCGAAGAAATACGTGAAGAATTATTGTAAGGTAATTGATGACTTTTGGCGCATTGACAAGCATCACAAACGAAAGTATCATGACTCGACGAACAAGGGAGTTTATGTGACCGAACGACAGACTCAACTACATTATTTGGAGGGTGACCCAAGCGATGATGCCACTGACTCGATGAAGACCTAACTCCGGAAAACGCTCGACGTGAAGATGACGATGATGGCCGACCATATGGGATGGGGTAGAGACCATGGCGACTTCTACCGTGAAGAAGAACCCTCCTCGTGATTTTGTCCTTCACATAGAAAAAATATTTATGAAATTCCACAAACACTCGGTTATCCGAAACAAGGCGGTAAACAGAAAGAAGGTGTTTGTGAATTTCAGGAACATGCAACACATTATTAAGATGGATGGGATCACGTGAACCAGCTAGTTTAGTATGACCAATGTGAGAAATTTCTAAACCTGCACCGTTTGCGACTTGAACTTGATCCTTCCCACCGTAGCGCTCATGCATCGTCAAGCGGTCGAGGTCGCTGGTGAGGTGGTCAGTAGCACCGGTATCGAGGTACCAGTTGTTGTCGCGATGGCCGTACGTCACCATGTTGCCGCTGCGATGATTGTCCGACTGATAGGCATGGTTGTAGCGCTCGCGACAGTCAATGGCATAGTGCCCCTCCTCACGGCAAATCTGGCACCGGGATGCTCGACGGTTTCGGCCGCCACCGCCGCCGTTGTGGCGTCCACCGTTATTGCCACGGTTGCCGTTGCCGCTGTTGCCGCCGTTGCCATAGCGGCCGCCATTGCCACCATTGTGGCCGCCGTTCCTACTCCCATGACTGCCGTTGCTGTTGCGGCTGCCATCACGGGACCCGTTGCCATTGCTAAGGCGCATGGCGTTGTTGGCGGATGAAGAAAAGTTGCCGCTGTTGGCTGCATGTTGTTCTTGGAGCTTCAAAACTGAGAAGGTAGGAATAAAACTCGGAGAGGCTCACTTGGCCGGTGAAGACTGAAAGCGTTGTCATGAGCGGGTCATACTCCTGTCCTAGCCCTCCGATGATATGCCCAATGATCTCATCATCGGACAGTACCTCGCCGACGGTGGCCAGCGCGTCCGCATAGCCAGTCATCTTGTGGAAGAACTCTGCAGCGGACATGTCGTTCTTCTTCGTCTGCGACAGCTGCGTGCGAAGTTGACGCACACTGGCCCGGTTCTGAGCGGCGAACATGGCGCCGAGGGCGGACCACACGGTCGCCGAGGAGGTCGCTCGCGTCATCTGGGCAAGCACTTCCTCTGTCATGGAAGACAGGAGCGCGCCGAGCACGGCCTGGTCAGTGCGCCGCCATGGCTCGTACTCAGGGTTGGGCATTGAGTGTGCCGCATCGCCGGTGCCCTGGATGATCATCTTCGGTGCGCAGCAACGGAGCCGCCAAGGTAGCCGAAGAGGCCGGCGCCGGTGAGGTTGGGTATAACCCGCGCTTTCCACAGCAGGAAGTTGGCGCAGGTGAGCCGGACGATGATGAGTCCGGCGAGCGACGGCATGGTGGTGGTGGGGTTGGAGACGAGCGCGCCGGCGGTGGTGGTGACGAGCGCGCCGGCGGTGGTGCCGGCCATGGCGAGAAGATGGGATCGGGCTCTGATACCAAGTTTGACAAGATAGAATATGTTTGCCGTGTATTGCCTCTTGGCATTCCATTCATTGACATATAATGTGCTGCCTAGTCTCTTCCATAAGATCGGTCTTTTGATTGCATTGGCTAGAGCATGCACTTCTACATGGTATCGGAGTCAAGAGGTCTTGAGTTCAAGACCCGGCTGACGCAATTAAATTGCAGCCCACTTTCGGTCCACGTTTAGGCCTAAGGGAGCCACACGTGAGGGGGAATGTTGACGTATAATGTGCTGCCTAGTCTCTTCCATAAGATCGGTCTTTTGGTTGCATTGGCTAGAGCATACACTTCTACAAGGATATGCGTGCATTTTTAGGTATGACCAGCACCATGCTTTAGAAGGCAGCCATTGTGATTGTATCAGATATACTCTCCGTAGCTTGCCTCCCAAATAGGCTACTTTGTAACAAAATGTCTCGCTCGCCAGACTACGATGCATGCATGCATTGTTACACGCAGCCCAGTGCATGAACTCACGTACTACTTTATTGGAAGACACTGATTCAAATTATTACTCCCTTCATTCATAAATATTTGTCTTTCTAGATATTTCATTAAGTGACTACATACGGAATAAATAAGTGAATCTATACTCTAAAATATGTCTATATACATCCATATATGATAGTCCATTTGAAATCTCTAGAAAGACAAATATTTAGAAACGCAGGGAGTAGATCAGACGAAATTAAGGACATGCATGCCAAACACGCAACCACAACACATAAGTGGTGCATCAGTTACCAGACATAGCTACACATGTAGTACCTTAGAGGATGGCTAGGTCTCAGTCGACCGAGTCTTAAACAAGTCTAAGTCAAATGACATGACATATACAAAAGAAAAAACTAAAACTACAAAGAAAAAGATGCATGTATCTTCACGTATTATCCTACGAATATAGCATCAAACAATGTTGGTCAGTCGAGTGAGATTTAACAATCAAACATTGGTCCGTTGGTAATAATGCAAGTAAAAGCTAGGAACTTATGTTTCACTGTAGAGGACACGTACCAAAACAGCAGCATCGCTAAACTTTGACCCGCAAAAAAAAAGCATCTCTGAGCTTTCTTTTAATATAGGCACACGGGTAAAGAGGGAAATTCATAAAAGCAGGCATTTCAATTTTTTATAACTAGAAGCTCATGTTCACGTGTCATCAAAAGAAAAAAGGAAACACATCATTGTATACGTGTAATTAAAAATAATGATCCAACCACTTCATGCATTTGATCACCATAAAATGGCCGAAAGCAATTGTTCAACCACAAGCGAAAGAAGGATACACGCTTGCATATACATCAATAAAGGATGCATTCGGACGGCGGAGCAATTTTAAAGTAATCAGTCTTAGTGCGTTTTCTGCTGGGCAGATAGGGCGGACGCTTCCGCCTGTATCCCTATACAGCAACACTCATGGATTAAGGGTCTGTTCGGACTCCTTTCACTCTGCGGCATGTAGTTATAATTTGGGAGCGGCTAAAACGGCACTTCGCGCGCTCCACTTCGTAGTGGAGGGATGAAGGACTGCCGAACAAAGTCTAAGTATGTTTATGTCTGAGAGGCTATCTCCCCAAAAAAATGAAAATATTTATTCAATTTTTTTAGTAAAGCAAGTTAAAAATGCATGTTTTTTTACGTTCTCGATATTCAGGGGACAAGAATTCTACGGATATGCAACATCTTGGCCTGCGGATGTACTACGTCTTTATTCCTTTTTATTAATACAAGAAAACAAGAAATAGCTATGGTGTTACACTACAAATTCGCAACGGTGACTCGATTTTTTGTTTGCGTTTGGTGAAGTTCTTTCATTGTCATTCAATTTGAACGAGGCTTCAAGACACAAGGGTCAAGAGAAAGGGGAGATAGCAGTAGCAGGCTAGCATTCTCTTTCTTTCGATGCAACAATGATTTATAGATCTGGTCACGTGCCCATATCCATTAGATAAGATCATGGGAATGGACTTTTTGTTCCAGTTGGTAAAGTGCCCGTCAGAACATTTTTTGATGCTGGGTAACAATGGATCACATCATAGGGAAAACTGAAACGGTGCTCTTAGCTTTGTATGTGTTATACTCCCTTTTGAAATTTCTTTTAGAAAAGAAGCATATTCCAATGAAAGGTACATACTTGCATCATGAATATTCTGTTTGGAAGGATTTCAGGAAATTCAGCCAATAGTGTTTTTGCTTTACTTCAGATTGATCTAGCTAGATGCACTCTCTGAAAAGTTGATAGTATGCTTATAAGTTGGTTTAAATTCTTAAGCTTATTAAATTTCCTAATTGTAGCTGTTTTCTTCTGTGCTTTTTAACATATAGTTCCTTCAAGATGTGTCTCATTAACTGAATTATTAGGTATACATGATTAATTAATGAGTTGGTACTATTGGGCTATTATTCAAACAATACAAGTTTATGTAGGATCTGAAACCTTCAAGATTTCTTTTTACCACCAAGCAACAAAGATAATATAACTGAAATTTATCGCATCTGTCAAAAGAAGATGCAATATCGTTGATGGGCAAGTCTTCTAATCCTAAAATTTCAAATGTTGTTGCAAATATAAGAGTTACCCAAATTATATATTTAAGATTGGTTCGTAGTGTTGTTGTTTGTTTCAAATCGATGACTGGTATGCTCAAAATGTAAATGTATATCAGCCATAGAAAAGAGATACACTCCATGTTCACATATAAAGATAACTAATACTAACACATTCTTGACATACACATCAGTATTAGGAAAGCGAATGTGTAGTGTAATAAAAGACTAGCGAACTTATCACAATAGCATGACGAATGAGGAAAACTTGAAATACGACCATTTATATGTTCATCACGTGTGGGGCGATAATGAGAGTCTACCATAGACAAATATATAAGCATTTCCTCACAAAGTACTAAAAACACTCAACAAAGAGGATTCTTTAAAGCCAGAGACATGAAATATTGATTTACGTTGCAATACGATGGCAGGAATGGTTCAATTGAAATATCAAACATGTTTGGCCAATTGTCCAAGGATATGAATATCGGGGCGCTCTTTACCATTCATCACAGGCACCAATCCTGTAGGAGGTTCCACTAGAATGATGCTGGACAAAAATGAATGTACCACATTTTAGCTTATTAGAAATGTATCAACGTGTGCTTCCTGTCTTCTAAGATGCACTATATACACGGTGACAGCAAAATGAGTTTACAAGACAAATAATGATTCTAGCAAAAATATGCAACAACTTTTTTGATATATTGCCACTCCGTATGTACCCTCAGCGCCCATACAGCGATGATCCTATCGTCACATACACAGGCGCAAATCCTCCTGTTAGACGTGTGCAAGAATTTGCAAAAGCTCTGTATCACTTTATCACAGGCACCAATCCTGCAAGAGGATACACCAGAATGATCTAATCCATCAGAGACTGCTTCTAACTTATTTACACAGCATGTTTGTATCTCTATATACAGTTCGCTATGTAGAGTGGACTGTATATAGTTTCAATAAATAGTTTGTCTTAGAAGTGTGCCACTTTTAATTGCTCTCTTTGTATCCACGCATTTGCAAGATTATAATAAATTCGCATCTTCAGTGTCTTCACTGTCTCTATATACCGTTCTGACTTGCTTGAATTAGAAATAAATGAATACGCACTGATCTATTCTTCAGACAGTAGACTACATAGATTCACGAGTAATCACACGCGCGGGTTAGCAGAAGACGAAGAGTAGGTTGAACAGGAAGATGATGCCACGCACGAATACGGGCAAAATGTCCGCGATCATGTCAGCGCGCGCCTGGTGGCGGGCCACGCCCTCATCGTCCCCATGCTGGCGGCATCTGTGCGCCAGGTATTTGAAGAGTATCCAGAGACAAACCATGAGTGCCAAGATACCGCCAAGAACGATGCCAATGATTTTCCAGACGCGGTACGTGGAGAAGAAGCTTGCAGTTGTTAAGTTAGATAAATACATAGCGAGTTCTTTCTCCGGGGAGCTGCAACTGTCAAACCTGGTGTCGATCGACGACTGATGCAAATTAAAGGTCGTCGTACCTGTATCAGTCGAAGGCGGCAGATGTGACGAGTGGCGGAGGACAGGAAAAAATTTAGGTGGGCCGTACTCTAAAGGAAGTAGGGGGCTTATGCCCCCCCTCCTATGGAAATCAAAGTAGTCCATACACATTAAAATGCACTCAAATGTTTTTACGTGATCTTAAACATAGTAACATAATGCATGGTGTGCGGTGGGTGCTCTCCGTCTCACCGGCTTAAATGCCCCCGCGCTTGCGGATGTAAAATGAGTGCGTGGCGTCCCATTGTCTCCATTTCGATGCAAGATAATACCTTCATGACCAATCCGAAGCTCTTTATCTTTCATGGGGCATGAGAGGAAGAAGAAGCTTTTAATGTGGTAACTGGGCTTTAGCGGCTTTGGGAGTTAGGGCCAGGAACTAGTGGTGAGGGCAAAAGTGGGGAAGCGCGGCATGGTTAGAGGGTGACTAGAACGTTCCCAATATTACTATCGAGAAGAAGGGTTGGTCTTCTATATGGTCCTTGCAGGTCCCGTCGAAGCTCAAGGTTTTTATCTGGCGTCTTGCACAACATTCGTTGCTGACGGGCGGCGTACTTCACCTCCGGAATATGTCGCCGACTCATGTCTGTGCACTTTGTGGAGCAGAAGATAATTGGAGACATTCGTTACTAGACTGCACTATGTCTAGGAGTGTCTAGGCCATATCCAAGGAAGATATGGTACAACATATGTGCTCAAACAAAGAAGCAGTGCTGAGAAATGGCTTTTTGCGATGAGCGAGTCTCTCCAAATGGATGGGTTCACTGTCCTAATTGTCACGCTGTGGAAGGTAATTCACGAGGGAATTTTCCAAACTTGTTTTGCAACTCACAGCTTTATCACAAGTTATTTGACTGAGTTGCAAGTGATACACAAGCCGGGTGTTCGAGCTACACAGGCGAGCCGATGTCCATCAGGATGGATTCCTCCCGCGGCCGACCACTCGAAGATTAATGTCGATGCAGCTATCCCGCGTGCTGGAGCCTACGAAGCAGTAAGCGCCGTGTCCCGCGACTCGTCGGGGATCTTTCAGGGAGCTTTCGTGATAATCTTCAGAAATATCGATGATCCTGAAGTGTTGGAGACGATGGCTATTAGAGAGGCATTAGCTTTGGCTGATTATCTATATATTCAGAGAGTTCATGTGGCATCAGACTGTAGGACGGCCGTTGAAGCCATGAAGGGAGGAGAAACATCATCTTTTGGAGCTATTTTGCCTGAAATCAAGGCATGAGCTACATCTTTTCTTTCTACTCCCTCCTTTCCGATTTATTGGGCTCATCTCATTTTCTTGGGTTTTCCATATTATAAGTCTTATTTTCACTTCTTTCCACCACATGTTCACATTCTAAGGTGCATTAAATTGATGCGCAAGGATTAAAAGAAACGAACCAGTGCATATAATCAATCCTAGTCATTTAGTGGTCATTCATGCATACATTGTAATTAATGTATATTAAAGTTTGAGTAAATTTTTAAACTACGAGATACACTCCTCCACCATCTACCTTGGTTGATGAGATTTCAGATTTAAGCCCTATAAACCGGAAAGGAGGGAATAATATTTTTATCCATGAATTTAGAACCTCGAATGTCGAGGCTCACAAACTAGCAAAGCATGCGCTAACGTTCGAGGTTGGCCGCCATATTTGGTTAGGTCACCCTGGAGATCTTTTGTCCGTCCCTGTAACCTGTGTGACGGATGAATACAACTTTGTTGATTTGCCTAAAAAACTAAGTTTAGGCGTGAACCTATAAAAAAAGACTAGGTGTAGGCGTGTAGCCGAAGCTGTTGCGACGCTGGGTCCCTGTGGGAGCTGTGGTAAAATGGGGCTTGAAAAAACTAAGGGGGTGTTTGTTTCCAGGGACTTTTTTGTGTAGGGACTAGAAAAAGTCCCTCTTAGAGACTTTTTTACCAAACGGGAGGGACTTTTTAGGGACTAAACTAGGCATTTGGGACTAAATGAAGAAGACTCTCAAGGAGAGTCTTTTTGGGACTTTTTGAAACTTTTCCAATAATGCCCCTCCATGCACCCATTGGCCCGCCACCCCATGGTGTTGGTTGATTGTTATTTTTCTATATACTAGGGGCAACATGGTCATTTAATAACCTCTAGGAAGGGACTAGGGACTTTTTAGTCTCTGGAAACAAACAGGGAGGGACTTTTTAGGGACTACGGATTTTAGTTGGGACTAGAAAAAGTTCTAGGACTAGAGAACCAAACACCACCTAAACTGCTGGCAGCTAGCCGTGTGCATAAAGTTCACGATAAGGCTGGACCTGTCAAGGTTTTACTTAATCAAGCCATATTATTATTAGCACAAGAACGTAGTGTGCCTGAGCTAACTTGAGCTTCTTCTCATGACTTGTAAACCTCTTGTAAAAACCATATATAGTCATCGCATTTCTCGGCAAAGCAAGTTTAGTCACAGATGAACTGGGTAACCGAGCTAGGCATGTGACTTAGTGACAGCGTAGGGCCCACGCGAACAGCGGCACCGCGCAACGCGACATCCACATACACGTACGTACATGTATATGCGTCCATGATTAAGTGCACGTTGGTCCAGTTCTTTGTCGCGTCTAAAGAAAGCGGCAAAAAACGCGAAAGTGAGAGGAGAGGACACAAGGAACTCTCAATTCATCGGAAGTACACATGCCATACACCCCGCCGTTCCCGAGCTGCGTAGTAGACGACAAGCCTGATGTGAGCCTACACCGGCATCAACGGGGAACATCCCCCTACTCGGACCTACTCACCGAGATCGTCAAACGACACTTAGGGCATCTCCAATAGTTTGTATGTTAGTTTGTTGGTAAAATATGCCATGTCATCAACCAACACCGTACCTTAACATACAACAATTTCAATGGGTTATATCTAGTTTGCCCAATAGGATGTGAGATAATAAATAAGATGCTCTCTCATTCTACATTGGAGCTTGTGCAAGGGGTGTTGGTTCATGTACATACAACCTTCCTCTCTTTCCTCATTTATTGTATGACACGTCATAAAAAATCCTATGTGACAAAGTCTACCAACAACTATTTTACAATCATTGGAGATGCCCTTAGGCCTTGATGGGTGGGTTGGAAGGCATCCTACCTAGATTCTTACTTTCACCTTCATGCAATCACTTTTGAGGTAATAGCAGTGCAGGTCCTAGAACTTGTCTTCAATTTGATGGTTTGGTCCTACAACTTGTAAAAGGAAACTATTTGGTTCTAGAACTTGTCTTGGTTGTGCACATTTAGTCCTCGGCCAATCACGAGCAGCCAAGTAGAGCCATGTGGACTGAGCCGGTCAGCGCTGCATGTTTTGCAAATACCCCCTACCGTTTATTGATTTCTTCATAAAGTCAATATGCAAGCTTCTGTGAAGTGAACCAACCAATTCTTTGACTAATTTTAAAGTGTTGCGTAGTCTCGTCTGTTCGCGGGGCTTGGCTGGTAGGCCTGCTGTGAAGAATTGGCTTGCCAATATGTGCAGACCCAATTTTTTTTCCTCTGGAATATGCAAATCCACTCGTCGAAGGATCAGGCGCGCGCGCGCGCACACACACACACACACATACTTTTTTTTGAGAAACACACACACACACACACATACTTTCTTTTTAGAAACACAGACACACACTTAGGCATGGTGCTTTGGTACTAGTTGGGCCGTTAGTAGGCTTGTGGAGACCCAAATTTATAACATGCCAATGTTCTGAAATCAGGCCCAGTTTGGTCCAGCAAAGTCTATGACTTATAGTTGCCTCAACATTTTTTTACAAAAAAACTATAACTTATGTTAAGAAAATCATCATATCACATATATATTTCTACATGGATAATTGCAGAGATTTTAGTTACTCAGATCGTATCGTCCAGTGTCGGCAATTTCGCTGTTTATTACATTGAACCAAACGCTCCATCCTAACCCCTATTTGAATTGACAGCACCAGAATAACACTGTGAGTGATGCTTAGAGCATCTACAGCCAGGGGCAGAGCCATGATTTGACCAGGGGTGGGGGGGGGGGGGGGGGCGAACAAGACAATGAACGCGTACAAAGTTTTTTTTGCTGACAATGACCATACCAAGAGGAACACAAGATAATATGCATTTTACAATAAGAAAAATGTATTTTTTTCTCATTAGTTTGAATATACCTCTTACCCCTAAAACACATAGAACAAAGCCGATAATCTTATACGGTGGGCTTCCGATTTTAGCTTGTTGTACTGATGCCAGAATATTTGATCGGTAGTTTGTGTATCAGCTAATTTCATATTTAAGTTATCATGTATACAAACTGGTAGGAGACCAGCTTTTGTACTCTCGGGTGTAGGTACACCCGAGTTTGGAAAAAACAAAGAAAAACATGATCAAACAATGTCAAAAAAATCTACAATTTTGGGACATGAAACTTCATCAAATGTTCAAGCTTTTTGCAAAAATTCAGCAAAAAATAACATCAGAGGAGCTCTTGGCAAAAATAAAATAAAAATCAATGTTCTAAGTTTGCACACTGTTTGAGCATTGATTTTTTTTGGTGAGAGCTCCTCGGATGTTGTTTTTAGCTGAAATTTTGCAAAAAGTTCAAACACTTGATGAAGCTTGTTGTCTCAAGATTTCAGATTTTTTGAACCTTGTTTTATCACATTTTTCAAAGTTTTGCAAAGTTTTGCAAACTCGGGTGTACCTACACCCGAGAGTAGCCACAACTTTCCCAACTGGTATGCATATTTCTGATCGTCCCTAAAAACAGAAACTAGCATCTAAGAGTTTGTGCAAATCTAATAATAATAATAACTTGTGAGATAGCCTAGACATGAGCCGATGGTATACCTTAGATCTGTCGTGAGTCGCGATGTGTTGTCCAAATGATCAAATGGTGAAATTGGAAACTCCGATGATAGAATCAGTGCATTCCTAATTAATTCCATCCTAAGCAAAAAAAAGTTTCTGGTTTCCTAGAGCGCTGCAGTTGTGGATCAATATATACAGTATAAATCTACGAAAGGATCGAGGAGACTGAGGGGGGGGGGGGGGGGGGGCGGGGGGGGGTTTGTGGATACTTACCGAACGATTATTCTGCCATCTTCGCGGGTGCTGATCCGTTTATACGGATGCCCTCGTCGTCGAACTTCCCGGCGGCTACCCGAAGCGAAAGTCGGCGCTGAAACGATCCCCTCGATCGTGGGCTTGGCAAAGTACGTGGTCTTGTACTGCCAGAACACACACCTGGCTGCTTATTTCCCCTAGTTTGGGCTGACCAACAAATATATGAGCTTTTGCAAAGTTCGTGGCTTTATGAATTGGGCGCTGCTGTTGGGGGCTCGACGTAGGAAAATCCTATTCGCCCCTTGCTGCGGCGAACTGTCTAGCAATCGCACAGAGCAGCGTCCAACCGGTTTTGGGAACCTTCTAAAAGGTTGCATGAATCCGGTTTTTTCCTGTATCATTTGTTTCTGGTTCTTTCCGGCTTTCTATTGTTTTTTATCTCTCTTTTTTTTTCTATTTTTCCTTTTCTGCTTCTTTTCTTATCTTAGTTTCTGTTTCTTTTCTTTATGTTTTTTTTCCAGAATTTCACAACTTCGCAAAATTTGTTCGCAAATTAAGAAAAATGTTCTTTTTTCAATTTTTTTTGTGAGTTTCAATAAATGTTCCAATTTCAAAATTTGTTCGCAATTTTCAAAAAAATGTTCGTGTTTGAAATTTTTGTTCGCAATTTCGTAAAATGTTCCAATTTCAAAAATTTGTTCACACATTTCAAATTTTGTTCGAGAGTTTCAAAAAATGTTTGAAATATTTTAAACAATTTTTGTGTTTTAAAAAAAATCACGAGATTGAACAATTCACAAATTTCAATTTTCGTTCGCAAATTTAAAAAATGTTCGTGAATTACGGAAAATGTTCCTGTTTTCAAATATTGTTCTCAAGTTCGAAAATGTTCAGTTTTAAAAAAAAACGCAGATTCAAGTTTTTTTTGGGGGAGGGCATTTTATAAAATATTTGATTTTTCCAAAAATTGTCCCTATTTTTCAAATTTGTTCAAAAATTCTAAAATGTTGATGTGTTCAAATTTTGTTCGCACATTCAAAAATGTTTTGGCCAATTTTCATAAAATGTTCGTGTTTTTCAAAAAATGTTCATGTTTTCAAAATTTGTGCTCAAACTAAAAATTTTCATGTTTTCATATATTTTTTCACAAATTAGAAAAATATTTGGTGAATTCATAAAATGTTTGTGTTTCCCATTTTTTATCATGTTTTTTCGAAAATGTTCACATTTTCGAAAAGTTATTAGTAGTTTTAAAAAATGTACTCATTTTCAATTTTGTTCCTTTTTTCCAAAAAATGTTTGACATTTCCAAAGATTTTCGAGTCTTACAATTTTTGTTCGACTTTCAAAAAAATTGACTTTTGTGAAAAAGAAAAAATCTGTTCAAAATTTGAAAAAAAAGATTAAATCTTTCGCTACAGTTTATATAAACTGAGCTGCCAGATTTAGAGAACAAAATTTATGTATTATGGTGGGTAGGGACGTGGTTCACTCACGTTAGATCTTGTGTTCTATACTACTCATGCACACTTTTTAGCAGTTCTTTAAGTTTTGCCACTGTAGTTTGTTTCTTTAACAGTCGCGTTGTTATATTTCCACGGAAGTAGGCGTGCTGCCCTGGCTAGCTGCTTTTAGCTTTCCTACTGCAGTCGTCGGGTTCGATTCCCACCACTAGGCATCCGTTGCCCCCGTCCCTCCTTAGCTCCACCTCTGTCTACAGCCGCGGACAGTGATAAGCGCCGGCGCACAGGCCCAAAATTCGGCCGGTCGGCTGCTGAGCGTACGATGCAGACTTTTTCAACCGTATGATACAACTTTTCCTCTGTCTCTAAAAAGTCAACCACGTTGGAAAAAAGGTAGCGACCAGAATCCACGCTCGCCAGCCTGCACTCGACGGCTAGAATCTGCGCGCTCGCCGGCCGTCCACACTTGTCCTCGGCATCTCGTGCTTGCCGGTCACCTGTGCCACCGCGCCCGCCCACCCGTGTTCGCCGGCGCTCGTGCCATTGCGCTCATCTCGGCTGCCTCCGCTCGCCATGGTTGCAGCTCGAACACAGACGGGTTCCAGCATGTGGTCACCATGGTTGCAGCATCTCCGGCTCGCCGCCGTCATTGACTTGCACCGCCACCGCCATGTCCAACAAAAACAAATCTAAAAAGCAACAAAAACTTCCAATACACGGTTGAAGAAAAAAAATAGTTGGTTCCAGCAAAACTTGATGCTATTTCTAGCAAAAATCGAATGCAACAAAAACCTCTGGTACTTGGTTGAAGCAAATAGATTGCCGGTTCCAACAAAACTTAATGGTGGTGCCAGCAAAAATCTCAGCAGCAAAAAGCGATAAGCCAATTGTAGCAAATGAATTAGCCAGTTCCAGCAAAAAGTAATGCTGGTTCCAGCAAAATAGCCTCACTGCAAAAAAAAAGACTAGTGCCCATTGTAGCAAAAAAAAGACGGTTCCAGCAAAAATAAAGGCTCGTTCCAGCAAAAAATGCGTCGCCTCCCCAGGACGCATCCGGTTCCAGCATCAGGGGACACTGGTTCCAGCATCGTCATGTGCCGGTTGCAACTCCCTAATCCGCCGGTTCCAGCATCGCTGCCTGAGCGGGAACCGGTCGCCGTCGTCGCAGGGTGCGCGAGCTTGCAGCCCAGTCGTCGGGCCCCTTGCTCGCAACTCCAAGGAGCCAAGCATGTGTGTGCAGCATGTACTTGAGCTCAACCCCGTGGATCCATGGCGTACTGCGCAGGACATGAGAGAGAGAGAAAAGCAAAAAACATGAACGGGCTCACCCCTTCTCATGGATCTATGGTGGAAAAAATCGCGGGAAACAGATAAGGCAACAAAAACGAACTCAATTTCATGAGGATTGGGTGTGGATTCTTGAAGAGAGAGCACAAGAAGAGAGGGGAGAGAGATTGAGCAAAGGGGATTGAAGGATGAGACGCCTCCTGTGGTCTCTAGAATATGCGAGAGGATAAGATGAAAGCGGTGAGGGGATAGACTTAGCTTTGTGGGTGGTGGGCCAAGACTGGGCCAGGACTGCGTAGCAACGCGAGCGTGGCGACCGGCCGAACGCTCGGCCGGCGCACCGTTTGCAAATGTTTCCCATATGATAAATATTACCTCTCAAACGTCTGTGGACACACCCGAGCGCGTCCGCGGGTAGTAACTGATTACTTTTTAAATTAGCACAACTGCATCCGGACATCTCATACTAAATTTTTAAATCCATACAAAGGAAATAAACCTACGTACTACATCAATCACCTAGCTAGTCCTCGTCGGAGATGTTGTCAATCTCCGTGCCCGGCTCCTGCGGCATGGGCAGCAGCTGCAGCTCCCGCGCCTTCGCTCCAGCCTCCTCTTCCCCTATCTTCGCGTCGAGTTCGGCGAAGAGCGTGTCGGACATCGCCTGCTTCTGCCGGAGGAACTACTGATTGGCCTCCATGTAGGTTTCATCCTGGATGGACTTCAGGATGGCATGCTGCTCTGCCATCTCCGCGGCTTGGGTGATGGCGAATTCCGCCTTCGTCTCCGCCATGTTGAAGCCCTGCTCCGGCAGCTCCGCCTCGTCCTCCTCCGGATTCGCCTCCTCCATCGGTTCCGGTAGCGGCTCTCCCTCCTCTTCCTCCGGCTGCTGCTTCTCATCCTCCTCTGGTTCCGGCGAGTCTGGAGGCAGCCCGACAGCGATGCGGGCGGCACATCTTTCCTGGATCTCCTCCACGACCTGTCTCCGGCGCTCGGACGTGAGCATAGCGTACATGGTGATGAGCCGCCGGACCATGGCGATGCCGGAGAACGTGAGAGAGCGGGGGAGAGGAGGCGGACGGGCTCGGGTGGCGGCATAGAAAGGAGGAGGTTGATGAGCTAGGGTTGGGGGACGCCAACCAGTTTAAATAGCCGGTTTTTGCTTCGGGCAGCTAGTCAGGGCGGCACCACGCGGCGTTCACACCGTGACGACGGACGGGGCGTTCGTCGGACCATCGGGTTTCCGGGTGAGTCCGTGCGGGACCCCATCGCCAGTCATACGTGGCGGGCGCGCCCGAGCGCCCCCACATTTGGGCTGGATATGAAGGGTGCCGGTCAGCCCGGGTGTATGAGGCCCATTTCAGGGGGTCGTCTGGGTCGATAAATCATGACCGGTAGTGACCCGGCAGCCCGTCCGGACGTATGAGGCGGGTTTGGGGCGTTAGGCTGTAGTTGCTCTTAGGCGTTAAGAATTTGACTGGTATATTTAAGTAATGCGTTGGGCGGCATGACCTAGCAATCTAGAAGTTCTTCGGTCTCACCGAGTATCGATGTAATCAGAAATTCTATGCCAGACTAGCCACAGTGGGGAGTAAGTTGGACTAGTAACATGCATATGTTACTAGTCTATGTTACTGCCTCTATAGTGGTGAGTAACATATATGTGGTGTCATGCAACACTTCATTTATTATATTGTAGACTCATCTGGTCGTAATGGGAGTATCATAAGCGGTATCATGCATGTCAACTAATATTTTTGGATGATGTGGCACATCATTAAATGAGGAAAGAGAAGATGTAGTATCATATCATGATACCGTATCATATTAAATATTGTACTACTTTGTGTCATGCATGGCAATTAATAAGGCAACCTAAGATACTAACCTGTGATACTCCCTCCGTCTAGGTGTGTAAGGCTAGTCATAGTGGAGAGTAACTTAGACTAGTAACATGCATATGTTACTAGTCTATATTACTATCTTCATAGTGGGTAGTGTCATAGGGGTGGTAACATAGATGCCTTTATTTATTGCTTTGTAGACTCATTTTACATTGGGAAGCGCTATGTGATGGTAACATATTACTCTATTTAGGCTGGTCATAGTGGGGAGTAACTTAGACTAGTGTCATATGCATGACACTAGTCTAAATTACTAACTTCATAATGCAAAGTAACATAATAGTAGTATCATAGATAGCTTCATTTATTAACTTGTAGACTCATCTTGTCTCAGAAAGCGCTATGTTACAGTAACATATTATGTTACCATCTCTCATTAACTACTTGCCACATAAGCAAAAAAATTTAGGAGTCCGCTATGTTACTACCTAAGTTACTCCCACTATGACTAGCCTTAGTCTATGTTACTCTATTTGCCTCTCTCTTCATTAACTACTAGCCACATCACCATTTTTGCTTATGTGGCATTTATATTACTACCTATGTTACTCCCACTATGACCAGCCTAAGTCATCTTAGGTTGCGCACCGCGACCAAGATGGAGGGGAAACGAGAGAACCTATTGTTTTTTTGCTAATTAATAACATTACATGCAATGAACTAACCATGCATGTCGTGTTTGATAGTCTCAAGTCATTTAAAGCATGCATGACCCACATCTTTTATTGGTTGATATGTCACGAAACAAGAAACGAGATGGGAGTTAATCTACCGCGCCTAAGTGTTTTGGGATTATTTGGTTTTCATAAGATGACTTACACACCTAGACGGAGGGAGTACTATGCATTACGGAGATGGTACCATACACTAGTATCATATGCATGATACTATTATATGGTACTTCCCATTACAACCAGCCTCATACTACTAGTAACTACTTTCTCCGTTCTCAAATATTTGTCTTTTTAGAAATTTCAAATGGTTACAATATACGGATGCATGTAGACATATTTTACAGTGTAGATTCATTCATTTTGCTTCGTATGTAGTCACTTGTTGAGATCTATAGAAACACAAATATTTGGGAACGGATGAAGTAGCTATGTTGCCACATGATTCTGTGTCTTCATTAATTACTTGCCACATGATACGTCTCCAACGTATCTATATTTTTTGATTGTTCCATGCTATTATATTATCCATCTAGGATGTTTTATATGCATTTATATGCTATTTTATAAGATTTTTGGGACTAACCTATTAACCTAGAGCCCAGTGCCAGTTTCTGTTTTTTCCTTGTTTTTGAGTTTTACAGAAAAAGAATACCAAACGGAGTCCAATTGATGTGCCAATTTTTGATTATTTTTCATGGACCAAAAGAAGCCCCCGGAGTAAAATAGTTGGGCAAGAAGAGTCCCGAGCCGTCCACGAGGGTGGAGGGCGCACCCTACCCCCTGAGCGCACCCCCTGCCTCGTGGACGACTCGGAGACCCCCCCCCCCTGACGTGAGACCGACGCCAAAAATTCCTATAAATACAGAAACCCCCGAAAAGAAACCTAGATCGGGAGTTCCGCCGCCGCAAGCCTCTGTAGCCACCAAAAACCAATCGGGGCCCTGTTCCGGCACCCTGCCGGAGGGGGGATCCATCACCGGTGGCCATCTTCATCATCCCGGCGCTCTCCATGACGAGGAGGGAGTAGTTCACCCTCGTGGCTGAGGGTATGTACCAGTAGCTATGTGTTTGATCTCTCTCTCTCTCTCTCTCTCTCTCTCTCTCGTGTTCTTGATTTGGCACGATCTTGATGTACCGCAAGCTTTGCTATTATAGTTAGATCTTATGATGTTTCTCCCCCTCTACTCTCTTGTAATGGATTGAGTTTTCCCTTTGAAGTTATCTTATCGGATTGAGTCTTTAAGGATTTGAGGACACTTGATGTATGTCTTGCATGTGCTTATCTGTGGTGACAATGGGATACTCACATGATCTACTTGATGTATGTTTTGATGATCAACTTGCGGGTTCAGTGACCTTGTGAACTTATGCATAGGGGTTGGCACACGTTTTCGTCTTGACTCTCCGGTAGAAACTTTGGGGCACTCTTTGAAGTTCTTTGTGTTGGTTGAATAGATGAATCTAAGATTGTGTGATGCATATCATATAATCATACCCACGGATACTTGAGGTGACATTGGAGTATCTAGGTGACATTAGGGTTTTGGTTGATTTGTGTCTTAAGGTGTTATTTTACTATGAACTCTAGGGCTGTTTGTGGCACTTATAGGAATAGCCCAAGAGATTGATTGGAAAGAATAACTTTGAGGTGGTTTCGTACCCTACAATAATCCCTTTGTTTGTTCTCCGCTATTAGTGACTTTGGAGTGACTCTTTGTTGCATGTTGAGGGATAGTTATATGATCCAATTATGTTATTATTGTTGAGAGAACTTGCACTAGTAAAAGTATGAACCCTAGGCCTTGTTTCAACGCATTGCAATACCGTTTTCACTCACTTTTATTATTAGTTACCTTGCTGTTTTTATAATTTCAGATTATGAAAACCTATATCTACCATCCATATTGCACTTGTATCACCATCTCTTCGCCGAACTAGTGCACCTATACAATTTACCATTGTATTGGGTGTGCTGGGGACACAAGAGACTCTTTGTTATTTGGTTGCAGGGTTGTTTGAGAGAGACCATCTTCATCCTACGCCTCCCACGGATTGATAAACCTTAGGTCATCCACTTGAGGGAAATTTGCTACTGTCCTACAAACCTCTGCACTTGGAGGCCCAACAACGTCTACAAGAAGAAGGTTGTGTAGTAGACATAACCACATCATCTATTTTATCTCGATATGTGTGATATTACCACATATGTTAGACTAGCCACAGTGGGGAGTAACTTAGACTCGTAACATGCATATGTTAATAGTGTAGGTTACTACCTCTATAGTGCGGAGTAACATATATGTGGTATCATGCAGCACTTCATTAATTATGTTGTAGACTCATCTTGCCTTGATATGTGTGATGTTACTCATACTACTAGTAACTACTACCTCCGTCCGGTATTTTAAGTCCGAAGAGCCACTGCGGCAGGACCAAGGCACCTGCCTTGCCTTGATATGTGTGATGTTACTCATACTACTACTCCCTCCGTCTAGGTTTGTAAGTCATCTTACGAAAACCAAATAATACCAAAACACTTAGGCGCGGTACATTAACTCCCATCTCGTTTCTTGTTTCGTGACATATCAACCAATAAGAGATGTGTGCCATGCATGCTTTAAGTGACTTGAGACTATCAAACACGACATGCATGGTTAGTTCATTGCATGCAATCTTATTAATTAGCAAAAAAACATTAGGTTCTCCCGTTTTCCCCTCCACCTTGGTCGCGGTGCGCAACCTAAGACTAGCCACAATGGGTAATAACATAGACTAGTAACATGCATATGTTACTAGTCTATGTTACTACCTCTATAGTGGGGAGTAACATATGTGTGGTAACATGCAACACTTCATTTATTAGGCTATAGACTCATCTTGCCTTGATATGTGTGATGTTACTAATACTACTAGTAACTAGCTATTACCACTTTCCTCTCTTTCATCATTTATTGCTTGCCACATCATCTATTTTATCTAGATATGTGTGATGTTACTACCCATGTTACTCCCACTGTGTCTAGTCTTAGGTTGCGCACCGCGACCAAGGTGGAGGGGAAAACGAGAAACCTAATGTTTTTTTGCTAATTAATAACATTGCATGCAATGAACTAACCACTACATATCGTGTTTGATAGTCACAAGTTATTTAAATCATGCACGACCCACATCTCTTATTGGTTGATATGTCACGAAACAAGAAACAAGATGGGAGTTAATGTACCGCGCCTAAGTGTTTTGCGATTATTTGGTTTTCGTAAGATGACTTACACACCTAGACAACGAGAGTACTTATTATTCTTTCGAAACTGCCAGATGCAAACGAACTAAACTTTCTCATAGACACACAGGAAAAGACACAGGCGCATGGATCAAGGCAGCGATCCAGACATCACTCAAATGATAACTTGCTAGAGCGCCCTGCAGCTCATCAACATCCTGAAAGAAAATTCTCAGACAAAGAGGCGATCCGGTCTCGATCAAGCGACACACTAACTGAGATCGTTATTTCAGTCCTTGTTTATTTTCTCGACTTGAACACGAACAACGGACACGACATTGTTGAGTATTATGTTTAGTTAGGAAATACGAGATAGATTAGGATTTGTTCCGGCTTGTTTTATATTCCAAATTAGTCATTGTACTCCTATATATATGCCCATGAGGCTCAAGCAATACAATGAATTATTCCATCAAATCCTTCTCTCCCTACTAACATGGTATCAGCCTAATCAATCCAAACCTTAGCCGCCGGCCATAGCTTCCGGCCCACGCGCCGCTCTCGGGTCGGTCGGCCTCCATGACCGCCATCGGGGGCCGCGCCGCCCGTACCTAGGGTTCGTCCGCCGGCCATGTTGACCGACTTTCCTAAAGAGTCTTTTTCCCGAGCCCTTGCTACATATTTTTCTCTCTCCCGCCGGTCACCTTGATTGTCGTTTTTCTTTTTGGTTTTTCGATCTATGCTTGATCGGTTTGCGTCGCCCGCCGCCGCAGTCGATCCCCGCGGGCCTCTACTTCGACCCCGGCGCGACCAGCCGGCCTCTCCTCCGACTCGGCGGCCACGCGCGTTGAGGCGGCCCATCAGGGCCAGCCGCCGTCCGCACATCGGCCCGCCCGTTGCCCTGCGCCGGCTGTCACCGCCCTGCTCTGACCGGGACTCCTGCATCGCCCCGACCCAGCGGCCTCGCGCCATGCGGCGGCCCATCACAGCCGCCCCGCACGCGCCGGCCCATCGATCTATGCCGCACCTGTACGGCCGCCCTGCCGGCCGTCGTAGCCGGCTTCATCTCGGACTCCGCCGCCACCCCGCCTCCACCGAGCGGCGTCTCCGACCTCGCGCGCGATTAAATTATTTTAAGAGAAAGAAAAATTATTATGCTCATGATCTTCACTTATATTTGTTTGAGCTTATGCAAAGCAACACATGAAAATTAGTCCCAAAGTGATAGATATCCAAGAAGAATATAATAAAAACTTTCATGAAGACCATTGGACAAAATAAACTTGATTCTTAGTAATAGTTTTGAGATATGATGATGTGATATGTGAGTTATGTTGATGAGTAATTATGCTTTAGTAAGAATATTGGTGTTAAGGTTTGTGATTCCCTATGCAAGCACGAAAGTCAATAGTCATGCAATGAAATAAACTTCTCTTTTGTGTGTTCGTTTTGCTCACGGAGCGGTGAGGGGTGGCTAATATTTTCCATGCTAGATGTGTTATTCTCACGATGAGTGTTTATTCACTTGTCATTGCACGAGAGTAAGGCAAAGGTATTAGGGATGCCCAGCCCCAAAAGGAAAAATGAATTTACTTTATGTTGTCAAATAATAAATTCCTTGGGAAGTGTTGGTATGGAAGGCACCCGTGGATACGGTTAGCCATGGAAAGTGAAAGTATGGTGGAAAAAGGAATAAACTTTATTTTCTGTTTGGGAACCGCCTATGATATATCTAGCATGAAAAGTGTTGGGAACTCTAAGTTGTTTTCGTTGGTGGGATGGATACACCTCCCAAAATGTTTTTATCTCTAAGTTTTTCTCTTTGAGCTCTGGTACCTCTACAAATCCCTACTTCCCTCTGCGAAGGGCCTTTCTTTTACTTTATGCAATTTTTTATTTTGAATTTGAGTCTCCATCTTCTCTTATAAAAGCACCAACTAGGAGGCAATATGATCATACTTAGGTATTGGGTGTAACTAATATGCGAGTGTGTTTCATGAATGGATCAATGGTTGAGCATGATGGGCTAGGGATAACTTATTTTAGCGTTGATATTTTGAAAGACATGGTTGCTTGTTGATATGCTTGAGTATTTAAATTATCATGTCAAAACTAGACTATTGCTTTGAATCATATAAAAGTCCAAATGTCCATGCTATAAAGAAAAGAATATGATATGACATGTTAGGTAGGATTCCGCATCAAATATTCTGTTTTTATCACTTACCTACTCGAGGACGAGTAGGAGTTAAGCTTGGGGATGCTGATACGTCTCCAACGTATCTATAATTTTTTATTGTTCCATGTTGTTATATTATCAATCTTGGATGTTTTATAATCATTTTATATCATTTTTTGGTACTAACCTATTGACATAGTGCCAAGTGCCAATTGCTGTTTTCTGCATGTTTTTTACATCACAGAGATTTTTTTTGGACCAGAAGGAACATAATGGGCCCTGGCTACGCCTGGGGGGTGCTCCGAGGAGAGCACAACCCACCAGGGCGTGCCAGGAGGCCCATGCCCGCCCTGGTGGGTTGTGCCCACCTCGGGTGCCCCCCGGACCGCCTCTTTGCTCTATAAATACCCCAATATTCCCAAAACCCTAGGTGAGTCGACGAAATATTCATCCAGCCGCAGAGTCCAGAACCACCAGATCCAATCTAGACACCATCACGGATGGGCTTCACCACCTCCATTGGTGCCTCTCTGATGATGCGTGAGTAGTTCTTTGTAGACCTTCGGGTCCGTAGTTAGTAGCTAGATGGCTTCATCTCTCTCTCTGAATTCTCAATACAATGGTCTCTTGGAGATCCATATGATGTAACTCTCTTGCGGTGTGTTTGTTGGGATCGATGAACTTTGAGTTTATGATCAGATCTATGTTTTTATATCCAGGAAAGCTATTTGAGTTTCTTTGATCTCTTATATGCATGATTGCTTATAGCCTCGTATTTCTTCTCCGATATTTGGGTTTTGTTTGGCCAACTTGATCTATTTATCTTGCAATGGGAAGAGGTGCTTTGTAGTGGGTTCGATCTTACGGTGCTTGATCCCAGTGACAGAAGGGGAACCGACACGTATATATCGTTGCTACTAAGGATAAAACGACGAGGTCTATCTCTAAATAGATAGATCTTGTCTACATCATGTCATCGTTCTTATTGCATTACTTCGTTTTTCCATGAACTTAATACACTAGATGCATGCTGGATAGCGATCGATGTGTGGAGTAATAGTTGTAGATGCAGGCAGGAGTCGGTCTATTAATCTTGGATGTGATGCCTATATAATGATCTTTGCTTGGATATCGTCATGAGTATTTGAATTTCTATCAATTGCCCAACAGTAATTTGTTCACCCACCGTTTGCTATTTTTCTCGAGAGAAGCCACTAGTGAAACCTACGGCCCTCGGGTCTCTTTCTCATATATTTGCCTTTGCAATCTACTTTTTCTCTTGCATTTAGTTTCAGATCTATTAAACCAAAAATACAAAAATACCTTGCTGCAATTTATTCTTATTTATTTTATTTGGCGTTCGATCTATCAATCTACTACAAAATTATCTCACGTCCGTCTGCCTATCTTGAGGCATCGTACCCCGGAAGGGATTGACAACCCCTTTAACACGTCGGGTTGCGAGGATTTGTTATCTGTGTGCAGGGGTTGTTCACGTTGAGTTGCTTGGTTCTCCTACTGGTTCGATAACCTTGATTTCATATCTGAGGGAAATACCTACCGCCGCGGTGCTGCATCATCCCTTCCTCTTTGGGGAAATACCGACGTAGCTTCAAGCAACATCAGTGCCGCACCATCTCCCTCGGTGCGGGAACGCCACCGTCCGTGCCGGTCTTCGTCACGCTATAGGGTTCCTCGCCTTCTTAGAACATCGCCGCCGCGCTCCTCACCTAGCCGCCGTCGTCAGGCCACCACCGCCGCTCTTCTTCGGCCGCACCGCTACCCTCGTAGCCGCCACCGCCCGTCCACCTCCTTCGTCTTCGTCTAGCACCAACCCGTCGCCAGCGTCGCCATCATCTACCCCGACCACTTCGTGTACTCCGACCACCGTTGGCGACACCGGCCCCGCGCCGATTAGCGCCGCAACCGTCGTCGAGTCCTTCTCTGCTGGCCTCTCGGACTTATCCGACATGTCGTATAGCTCGTGCAAGTCCAAGTCTACGCATGCTCGGTGCTGGCAACACCAAAGCGTGCCTTCGTCCACGACGTGTTGATGACCCACAAGTATAGGGGATCAATTGTAGCTCTTTTTGATAATTAAGAGTGTCGAACCCAACGAGGAGCAGAAGGAAATGACAAGTAGTTTTCAGTTAGGTAATGTCTGCAAGTGCTGAAATTGTAAGTAGCGTAGTTTGATAGCAAGATAATTTGTAACGAGCAATTAACGATAGTAGTAACAAAAGTGCAGCAAGGTAGCCCAATCCTTTTGAGGGAAAGGACAGGCCAAAACGGTCTCTTATGATAAGCAAAACGTTCTTGAGGGGACACGGGAATTTCTAATAGTCACTTTCACCATGTTGGTTCGATTTGTGTTCTCTACTTTGATAATTTGATATGTGGGTGCACCGGTGGTTAGGTGCTGTTCTTACTTGAACAAACCTCCTACTTATGATTAACCCTCCCGCAAGCATCCGCAACTACGAGAAAAGTATTAAGAAAAAAATTCTAACCATAGCATTAAACTTTTGGATCCAATCGGTCCCTTACGGAATAGCGCATAAACTGGGGTTTAAGCTTCTGTCACTCTCACAACCCATCATCTAATTGCTACTCCACAATGCATTCCCTTTGGCCCAAATATGGTGAAGTGTCATTTAGTCGACGTTCACATGACACCACTAAGGGAATCACAACATACATACTATCAAAATATCGAACACATATCAAGTTCACATGATTACTTGCAACATGATTTCTCCCGTGACCTCAAGAACAAAAGTAACTACTCACAAAGGATAAAACATGCTCATGATCAGAGGAGTATTAAATAGCATAATGGATCTGAACATATAATATTCCACCAAATAAACCATATAGTAATCAACTACAAGATGTAATCAACACTACTAGTCACCCGCAAGCACAAATCTATAGTTCCAGTAACAAGATTGAACACAAGAGATGAACTACGGTTTGAGATGAGATGGTGTTGTTGAAGATGTTGATGGAGATTGCCCGCCCCAAGATGGGAGAGTTGTTGGTGATGATGAGGACGATGATTTCCCACTCCGGGAGGGAAGTTCCCCCGGCGGGATCGCTCCGCCGGAGGGCAAAAGTGCTCGTGCCCAAGTTCCACCTCAAGACAGCGACACTCCGTCCCGAAAGTCCTCTGCTTATTTTTTCTAGGTTAAAATGACTTATATACCAGAAGATGGGCACCGGAGGTGGGCCTGGGTGAGCACAACCCACCAGGGTGCGCCTGGGCTCCCTGGCGCGCCCAGGCGGGTTTGTGCCCACCTGGTGGGCCCCCTCTGGTAGTTATTTGCTCCAATAATTCTTAAGTATTCCATAAAAAATCTCCGTGAAGTTTCAACTTGTTTGGAGTTGTGCAGAATAGGTAGCCTGACGTAGCTTTTCCAGGTCCAGATTTCCAGCTGCTGAAATTCTCCCTCTTGGTGTGTACCTTGCAAATTATGAGAGAAAAGGCATTAAATTACTCCAAAAAGCATTATTATGGATAAAAACATCATAAATAACAGTAAGAAAACATGATGCGAAATGGACGTATCAACTCCCCCAAGCTTAGACCTCGCTTATCCTCAAGCGAAAACCGAAATCAAAAAATATGACCACATGCTTTGAGAGAGAGGTGTAGATAAAAACGAAATATGGACATAGAAGCATCATGTTGATTATTATAACAGCAACAAAAATTAACATAGGACTTTTACCATAGAACTTTTATCATATACTTCTCATGAATAAGTAATAGCTCATCACACAATCGAAGTATAAAGCAAAAACTCTATTAGAAACCAACAAACTATGTTCTCAGTCAACTTTGCAACTACAATTCATCATCTTTTCAGGAAGGGTCACATGTCGGAGCCTTTAGGCAAGTACACATACTCAACCATCATATAGTCTTCTATGATTGCTAACACTCACCTCGTACCCATGAGCAAAACGTTTCAACCGGACACATAGAAAGATAGGGGCTTAAAGTTTCGCCTCCCAACATATTCACCTCAAGGGTGATGTCAACAATAATAACTCATGCTATCTATATCCAACTGGACATATGTGCCTAGATCTTTCCTCACCACATGATGCTTGCCAAAGGAGAAAAATAAAAAGGAATAGAAGGAAAACTTTGACTCTTTGCATAAAGGTAAATACATAAAAGTAAAAGATAGGCCCTTCGCAGAGGGAAGCAGAGGTTGCCATGCGCTTATTTTGTTTGTATGCTCAATCCTTAGTGCAAAAGAACGTCATGTTGTATTGACCATTAAGATGACAAACTTTATTATGCAGTCTGTCACTTTTATTCCTTGTCATCCAAGTTCGTACAACGCTCAATTTTCTCTTACACTAAATGATCTCACACTTTTAGAAGCAATTTTATTGCCTTTTTGCACCGATGACAACTTACTTGAGGGATCTTGCTCAATCCCTAGGTAGGTATGGTGGACTCTTGAAAATAAGATTCGGGTTTAAGGGTTTTTGGATGCACAAGTAGTATCTCTACTTAGTGTGGAATTTTTGGCTAGCAAAGATAGGGGGCAAGCACCACATGTTCAAGGATCTATGACAATATGACTTCTATGTGAATATAAACGAACATAAATCATTAAGTTGTCTTCCTTGTCCAACGTCAACAATTTTGGCATATAATATTTTGATGAGGGCTCACAATCACAAAAGATTTCTAGGATAGTATATTTATATGTGAATCTTCTCTTCCCTTATTAATTCTTTCATGAGTTGCATCATTGACTAATGCTATGTTTGTCAATCTCTAATAAAATTATCTACTTATACTTTTCCTTATGTGGTTACATCACCTACCATAGGATTAGTATATGATCTTATTGATTTATTTCCTTTCTTTTCATTTATTTCCTTTCTCTTTTTGCTTCTTTATTTGCAACATGAGAGTAAAGAAAGCAAAAAGTCAAACTAAACTTTATTATATAACTTGCACATGATTACAAGGATAGATCACTAAGCAAACTCTCAAGGAAGAAAGGATCGAACTAACTTTTATTAATCTAATGCAAAAGATCGAACTAAAATAAGTGAAAGTAAAAAGAGAGTGGGATGACACGATACCGGGGCACATCCCCCAAGCTTGGCGGAAGCCAAGGGGAGTGCCCATACCCGATACTTAGTTCTTCTTTGGTAGTGAAGAAGATGATGGTGGCGATGAAGGAGAGATCTTGGATTTCCATGGCAATGGTGGTGGTGAGAAAGTGGAGGGTTTCCCCTTCACTTCCTCTAGTTTCTGATGGAGAATAAAATTATCTATCCTCAACTCGTCGTTATCCATCTCGAGTTTTATTATCTTCTTGCATAATGCCTCCATGCTCTCATTTTTGAACTGGGGAGGAACCGATTCATCTTCTTATTCTTCGGAGGTCCAGCTATAGTGCCCCTCATCCCCATAGGACTTGGGTTTTGCGATGAAATCAGCAACAAAGCTCTCACCCTCAGAGTCTTGGGACGACATATTTTCAAAATTGTGCAGAAAACAACAAGAAAAGAGAATAGAGGATTTCTCCGTGATACGGTGATCAACAGGTTCAGGAAGTATATATATATATTTTTATCTTGATGGACAAGCATACAGAAGAAAAACGGAGTACTGAAGGTGTCCCAGGTGGGCACAACCCACCTCGGCGCGCCTTACCTGGTGCACCCTGGTGTCTTGTGCCCACCAGGGGACGCTTCCTGGAAGTTTCTTTATTTTCAAAATTCTTAAATATTCCAAAACTAATAAAAAATATTTTTACGGGTTTTTCGGAGTCTGTTTACTTACCGTATCACGTACCTCCTTATTTTGATGATTCTTGAGTGTTCCGGAAGGACTCTTTTATGTGTTCTTCCGGCGTCAAAGTTTGGATGATATTACTTTCAACATTAATGGGCGTACCTGAGATATAATGTTTTATTCATTGCCCATTGACAACCTTCGGGTTAGTACCTTCGGGATTATTTATTTTGATGGCTCCAGACTGGTAAACCTCCTCGATGACATATGGGCCTTCCCATTTCGAGAGGAGTTTTCCTGCAAAGAATCTGAAATGAGAGTTGTACAAAAAACATATTCTCCAACTTTAAACTCACGCTTTTGAATTCTTTTGCCATGCCATCTTTTTACTTTTTCTTTGAATAATTTTACATTTTCATAAGCCTGGGTTCTCCATTCATCTAGAGAGCTAATATCAAATAACCTCTTTTCACCAGCAAGTTTGAAATCATAATTGAGTTCTTTGATTGCCCAAAATGCTTTATGTTCTAACTCAAGAGGCAAATGACAAGATTTTCCATAAACCATTTTATATGGAGACATACCCATAGGATTTTTATATGTTGTTCTATAAGCCCAAAGTGCATCATCTAATTTCTTAGACCAATTCTTCCTGGACCTATTGGCAGTCTTTTGCAAAATTAATTTTATTTCTCAATTGCTAAGTTCAACTTGACCACTAGACTGAGGATGATAGGGTGATGCAATTCTATGGTTAACATCATACTCAACAAGCATTTTACGGAAAGCACCATGAATAAAGTGTGAACCACCATCAGTCATTAAATATCTACGGACCTGTGGCACCCTGGCTCAGAGCAACCGGTTTACCTTGCATTGCCAGCCCAGAGATCAAGTCTTCTTGCAATACACAACAACATGGTACAGAAATAACCGCTTTATTGATACTAGCGGATTACATAGGTCTGATATTACATCGAGATTCGAGGCCAAGCGGCACACACGGTGCTACTGGACAGTATGTACATTATTTAATGAACATGACGGGGCCTCGATCACACGAACTACGCGGCAGCGGAAGAACGACGAAGTGGAACTCCATAGCACAGGGACACCGACGTGGACACGGCCTAGACACGAGATGCGCTCCGATGCGAACCGACTTGCCTGAAAGCTGGCATAACATGCCAGGTCAGTACATTGAATGTACTTGCAAGATCACAACAAACATAAGCACGATGACAGACAATATCATGATATTTAATCAGTTTAAAGCAATGCAAAAACTACTACCGATGGAAAACAAACGATACATGCAATCAGTCCCACAGACTCGCTTACCAAACGATTACCTCGTAACCAAACGGTGACCGTACCGGGGTCATACCTAAAACCAATCACTCATGAACACCTCAAGAGTTCATGATTCACCACGAACCAATGCATCACAACAATTACTTAGTTTGCAAGATTTATTAGAAAATTTGATCCATGGTGTGACTTACTCACGAGTTATGCCCATAACCGAGGACGCGGCTATCGATAGATTAAATACACTCTGCAGAGGTAGCTTACTTTACCCATACTACGGAACACTTGGCCTCGCATTCCCATTCGGGTGGACCAAAGCATTCCGACGAAACCCTCCCTTTGTCATGCACTCTCCCCGGCCACTCCGACCAACTCCCTCTCAGGGCTAGGTCTTGGGTGGCCCCGTGTCTACCAAAGACACCAACGGCCATCGTCGTGGCAAAACGGTCCCAAACGGGGACAAGGTACCATAAAAACAAAAATGAGCACACAAGGTTATGTCTGCCTACCGGGCCAGGGTATGCACGCCCATAACCTTCCCTCGCGGGAGGCACCGGTGAGAGCCACAACAAAGGACCGAATCAAGACCTTCCCACAAGGTAAATGTGGTCGCACTGAATTAAAAACCCGATTCAGTGGCACCATGATGTGATCAACATCATATTTAAGTTGGACTTAATCAAGTTTAACTTTGATAAAAACTTTTTATCATCAACATGATATAATACAAAAACAATCATGCAACTACTCGTCATGCAAAGCAAACAACTCGTATTCATGGATCAAGCTTAACCACATAATCATCTTGCAACACTAGAAATCAAAACTCTCTGGTTATAACTCATTTTTATAATCAAGCAATATTTTTATTAGTTATTTACTTAAATGAAATATCACTTAGTAAAATAACTACCATTGATTTTCCATAGCAATATGTATAGTGCAAAATCTTACTCTACTTAACCACACAAGTTCATGCATTCAACCAGTAACTAAAACAAGCATATCAAGCATAATAAAGTAACTAGCAATTAACCAAATTTATTTTACCAAATTTTAAATGCAAATAAGAACTCATATTCAAGTAGAAAATCATAGATATTGAAATAACACCATCCAAATGCTGCTGTGGCTTGCCTTAGTGTAGAGGAGGATTAGACCCCTCTTGGTTTGCTTCAAGACAAGCTTCTCCTTCTGAAAATAATTTAAAACCACAAAAATATTTGTCAAAACACATTCTGAAAATCAGCAGAAATTCTAGGCAGCAAGGAAAAATCCACCTTTTGCTGTGCTGCTAGAGCTTTCTGAAATAAAAACAATGCAGAAAGAATCAAATAATTTGGACTTATGGTTTAGAAATGGTGGCTGGTCAAAGTTCAGTAAAATTTCTGAATAATATTTGAATTAAACAGAAATCCGGGGGGGGTGACGTCGAAGGCGTAAACAGAAATACGCCTCCACTCGTACCGCTTCGGGCGCGAGTGGTGAGACCGACAGGTGGGTCCCGCGCGTTAGGAGAGAGAGGGGGCGAGCGAGATCAGAGAGAGGCGGGCTTCGCCGGAGCTCACGCCGGTGACGAGGGGGTTTGGGGCTAGGCTAGAGGGATAGGATTGAAGCGGGGCTCGAGGCGCACCTGCCCATACCCGTGGCTTGGCGTGGGGTGGACGGAGCTGCACGCGGTTGAGCTCGCAAGCTACGGTAGCGGGCGGGTTTCGCCGGAGAGGTTGAAGACGACGGCTAGGGGCGGCTCTGAGGGCTCGGCGGCGTCCAGGCAGCACCAACAGGTCACCAATCCCCCGCCCAAGCAGTTCCTTGAGCTCGAGAGGCACCGGAGAGCGGCGGCTACCCTGCGGGGATCGCCGGAGTTCTCTGGTCGGGGCGACGGCCAGAGGCCTGCCCGACCGAGCTGCTGCTCGTCTACGTGTTCGTGGAGGTGGTGTGGAGTGGTGCTTGGCTAGAAATCGAGGGGAGGAGCGCTATATATAGCCGGAGCGAGGGGGGTACGTGTCGCCGCCGGAGCTCTCTGGACACGCGGCGAACGGCAACGAGAAGCTACAACGCGAGGGGGCAAACACTCAGCGTCGACGCAAGAGCTTTCCCACGCTCGCGGACGAGCACAGGAGGCGGTTGGGGAAGTGGACAAGCGCATGCGCGCACTATGGCGTTTTGGCCGCGACACGCCCGTGCTTGCTGCGGCGGCTCCGGCGTCGGCGAGCGCCAGGGAGCAGTCTGATACGTCTCCAGCGTATCTATAATTTTTGATTGTTCCATGCTATATTATATTCTGTTTTGGAAATTAATGGGATTTATTATACACTTTTATATTATTTTTGGGACTAACCTATTAACCAGAGGCCCAGCCCAGAATTGCTAATTTTTGCCTATTTCAGAGTTTCGCAGAAAAAGAATATCAAACGAAGTCCAAACGGAATGAAACCTTCGGGAACGTGATTTTCGGAATAAACGTGATCCAGAGGACTTGGATCCTACATCAAGACATCAACCAGGAAGGCACGAGGCAGGGGGCGCGACTACCCCCCTGGGCGCGCCCTCCACACTCGTGGGCCCCACGTTGCTCTACCAACGTACTTCTTCCTCCTATATATACCTACGTACCCCCAAACTACCAGATACGGAGCCAAAAACCTAATTCCACCGCCGCAACCTTCTGTACCCGTGAGATCCCATCTTGGGGCCTTTTTCGGAGCTCCGCCGGAGGGGGCATCTATCACGGAGGGCTTCTACATCAACACCATAGCCTCTCCGATGATGTGTGAGTAGTTTACCTCAGACCTTCGGGTCCATAGTTATTAGCTAGATGGCTTCTTCTCTCTCTTTGGATCTCAATACAAAGTTCTCCATGATTCTCGTGGAGATCTATTCGATGTAATCTTCTTTTGCGGTGTGTTTGTTGAGACCGATGAATTGTGGGTTTATGATCAAGTTTATCTATGAACAATATTTGAATCTTCTCTGAATTCTTTTATGTATGATTGGTTATCTTTGCAAGTCTCTTCGAATTATCAGTTTGGTTTGGCCTAGTAGATTGATCTTTCTTGCAATGGGAGAAGTGCTTAGCTTTGGGTTGAATCTTGCGGTGTCCTTTCCCAGTGATAGTAGGGGAAGCAAGGCACGTATTGTATTGTTGCCATCGAGGATAACAAGATGGGGTTTATATCATATTGCATGAGTTTATCCCTCTACATCATGTCATCTTACTTAAAGCGTTACTCTGTTATTATGAACTTAATACTCTAGATGCATGCTGGATAACGGTCGATGTGTGGATTAATAGTAGTAGATGCAGGTAGGTGTCGGTCTACTTGTCGCGGACGTGATGCCTATATACATGATCATACCTAGATATTTTCATAACTATGCTCAATTCTGTCAATTGCTCAACAGTAATTTGTCCACCCACCGTAATACTTATGCTCTCGAGAGAAGCCACTAGTGAAACCTATGGCCCCGGGTCTATCTTCCGTCATATTAATCTTCCAACACTTAGCTATTTATATTGTCTTTTATTTTACTTTGCATCTTTATCATAAAAATACCAAAAATATTATCTTATCATATCTATCAGATCTCACTCTCGTAAGTGACCGTGAAGGGATTGACAACCCCTTTATTGCGTTGGTTGCGAGGATTTATTTGTTTGTGTAGCTGCGAGGGACTCGTGCGTGGCCTCCTACTGGATTGATACCTTGGTTCTCAAAAACTGAGGGAAATACTTACGCTACTTTACTGCATCACCCTTTCCTCTTCAAGGGAAAACCAACGCAGTGCTCAAGAGGTAGCAAGAAGGATTTCTAGCGCCGTTGCCGGGGAGTCTACGCAAAAGTCAACATACCAAGTACCCATCACAAACCCTTATCTCCCGCATTACATTATTTGCCATTTGCCTCTCGTTTTCCTCTCCCCCACTTCACCTTTGCCGTTTTATTTGCCCCTCTTCCGTTCGTCCTTCTGTTTGCTCGTGTTACCATGTGCCTTCTATTTGCTTGCATCTTTGCTTGCTAAGAATTTATTGATATGGATCCACTTAAAGTGTTCTACTTGGATCATCTTTGATCCCTATGCGCTCGTGCTGAAACCCCAACTAGCCTAGTTGATGGGAAATCTTTAGATGAGCATGCTCATTTTGTGCGTCACCGTTTGTCTGAAAAGGGGAGACTCTTATGGAATCAAATAAACAAATTGATGTGTTATGCTTGGAATCTTTGTGAAATTTATGATTTTACTTGTTGCTCTGAAAACATTAGGAAACACCTTCCCTACCAATGTGAGTTTAGTGACAATGGAATTGTATCTTCATATGTTAGGGGTGTTTATAATTACTTTGATGTTCAACAAATTGAAGAATTTGTTGCTTTTAAGGGTGCTTATGAAATTGCTTCTTTGATTGAAACGTATGGTGCTACTCTTTACAAATCTGAAAATTTTGCCATACTTAAATATTGTTATGATAATTATGCTTCCAATGCCTATGTTAAACCATATATTGAGGACTCCTCCGCTGTCCAAGAAGAAGCTAATATTTCGCAGGAGTCTATGAAAGAAGAAAATAATGATATGCATGAATCTATAGATAATTATGATTCCGATGATTTGATTGAAATATACTTTGATGAACATGATGCTTGCTATTCTTGTGGCCATGATGCCAATATTTATGAAGATGAATTTGCTATAGTTCCTTATGTTAAACATGAGATTGTTGCTATTGCACCCATACTTGATAGTTCCTTCGATGAAAAGCATGATCGCAATGATTTTACTATAAATTCTCTTGATGTCAATCGTGCTAATAATATGCAAAACCCTAAGCTTGGGGATGCTAGTTTTTCTATGTGTACTACTTGTTGCAATGATCATGACTGGGGTGATTCTTCTTATGATCTTGAAAATTTATTTAACCCCATGATGAATATGAGATTGATAATAATTTTTGCAATAATATTGAAAGTGGGTTTGGAAGAGTGTCAACTTTAGATCCCACATATTTGGAGAATTTTCAATCTTATGGTATTTTTGAACAAAGTGGGTTTGGAGAGGTCATTACTTTAGTTAATATTAATCCCACTATTTTGGAAGAGCGTTAACTTTGCATACATGCAGATCGTGTTAAGAACATGTTTTGTGATAGCTATATTGTTGAATTTGCTTATGATCCTACATGTAATTATTATGAGAGAGGAAAATATGGTTGTAGAAATTTTCATGTTACTAAAATACCTCTCGTTATGTTGAGATTGCTATTGTTTCTTTCCGCTTCCTTGCATATGCTAGTTTTTGCTTGCCTTGATAATTTGTTTGCTTATAAGATGCCTATGCATAGGAATTATGTTACACTTAGATGTGTTTGTCACGTGTTTTATGATGCTCTCTTTCTGCTTCAATTCTTGTCTTTCATGTGAGCATCGTTGAAATCTTATGCCTAGCTAGGGGCGTTAAACGATAGCGCTTGTTGGGAGGAAACCCAATTTTATTTTTAGTTTTTTGCTTTTTGCTTCTGTTTAGGAATAAATATTTGATCTAGCCTCTGATTAGATTTGTTTTTATGTTTTAATTAGTGTTTGTGCCAAGTTTAACCTATAGGATCTTCTTGGATGATAGTTATTTGATCTTGCTGAAAATTCCAGAAACTTTCTGTTCACCAAAATAATTGTTAAAAATCACCAGAACATGATAAAATATTGATTCCAATTGCTGCTGATCAATAAACAAATTGTCTAGGTCGTCCTATTTTGGCTGAAGTTTTGGAGCTCCATAAGTTTGCGTTAGTTACAGATTTCTACAGACTGTTCTGTTTTTGACAGATTCTATTTTTCGTGTGTTGTTTGCTTATTTTGATGAATCTATGGCTAATAAAATAGTTTATAAACCATAGAGAAGTTGGAATAAAGTATTTTTAACACCAATATAAATAAAGAATGAGTTCATTACATTACCTTGAAGTGGTGTTTTGTTTTCTTTCGCTAACGGAGCTCACGAGATTTTCTGTTAAGTTTTGTGTTGTGAAGTTTTCAAGTTTTGGGTAAAAGATTTGATGGATTAAGGAACAAGGAGTGGCAAGAGCCTAAGCTTGGGGATGCCCATGGAACCCCAAGATAATCTAAGGACACCAAAAAGCCAAAGCTTGGGGATGCCCCGGAAGGCATCCCCTCTTTCGTCTACTTCCATCGGTAACTTTACTTGGAGCTATATTTTTATTCACCACATGATATGTGTTTTGCTTGGAGCATCTTGTATAATTTGAGTCTTTGATTTTTAGTTTACCACAATCATCTTTGCTGTACAAACCTTTTGAGAGAGACACACATGATTTGGAATTTATTAGAATACTCTATGCGCTTCACTTATATGTTTTGAGCTATATAGTTTTTGCTCTACTACTTCACTTATATCTTTTAGAGCACGGCGGTGGTTTTGTTTTATAGAAACTATTATTCTCTCATGCTTCACTTATATTATTTTGAGAGTCTTAAACAGCATGGTAATTTTCTTAAATTGGGAAATTAATCCTATATGTTAGGTATTCAAGACTAGTAAAAAACTTTCTTATGAGTGTGCTGAATGCTAAGAGAAGTTTGATACTTGATGATTGTTTTGAGATATGGAGGTAGTGATATTAAAGTTGTGCTAGTTGAGTAGTTGTGAATTTGAGAAATAGTTGTGTTGAAGTTTGCAAGTCCCGTAGCATGCACGTATGGTAAACGTTATCTAACAAATTTGAAACATGAGGTGTTCTTTGATTGTCCTCCTTATGAGTGGCGATCGGGGACGAGCGATGGTCTTTTCCTACCAATCTATCCCCCTAGGAGCATGCGCGTAGTGCTTGGTTTTGATGACTTGTAGATTTTTGCAATAAGTATGTGAGTTCTTTATGACTAATGTTGAGTCCATGGATTATACGCACTCTTACCCTTCCATCATTGCTAGCCTCTTCGGTACCGTGCATTGCCCTTTCTCACATTGAGAGTTGGTGCAAACTTCGCCGGCGCATCCAAATCCCGTGATATGATACGCTCTTTCACATATAAACCTCCTTATATCCTCCTCAAAACAGCCACCATACCTACCTATTATGGCATTTCCATAGCCATTCCGAGATATATTGCCATGCAACTTTCCACCGTTCCGTTTATCATTACACGTTCATCATTGTCATATTGCTTTGCATGATCATGTAGTTGACATCGTATTTGTGGCAAAGCCACCGTTCATAAATTTCTCATACATGTCACTCTTGATTCATTGCTATCCCGGTATACCGCCGGAGGCATTCATATAGAGTCATACTTTGTTCTAGTATCGAGTTGTAATCATTGAGTTGTAAATAAATAGAAGTGTGATGATCATCATTCATATAGCATTGTCCCAATAAAAAAAGGAGAGGAAGGCCAAAAACAAGAGAAGGCCAAAAAAAGGGGGACAATGCTACTATCCTTTTTCCCCACTTGTGCTTCAAAGTAGCACCATGATCTTCATGATAGAGAGTCTCTTGTTTTGTCACTTTCATATACTAGTGGAAATTTTTCATTATAGAACTTGGCTTGTATATTCCAACAATGGGCTTCCTCAAATGCCCTAGGTCTTCGTGAGCAAGCAAGTTGGATGCACACCCACTTAGTTTCCTTTGTTGAGCTTTCATGCATTTATAGCTCTAGTGCATCCGTTGCATGGCAATCCCTACTCCTTGCATTAACATCAATCGATGGGCATCTCCATAGCTCATTGATTAGCCGCGTTGATGTGAGACTTTCTCCTTTTTTGTCTTCTCCACATAACCCCCATCATTATATTCTATTCCACCCATAGTGCTATATCCATGGCTCACGCTCATGTATTGCGTGAAAGTTGAAAAAGTTAGATTACTAAAGTATGAAACAATTGCTTGGCTTGTCATCGGGGTTGTGCATGATGAGAGCATTCTTGTGTGACGAAAATGGAGCATGACTAAACTATATGATTTTGTAGGGATGAACTTTCTTTTGCCATGATATTTTGAGAAGACATAATTGCTTAGTTAGTATGCTTGAAGTATATTACTTTTATGTCAATATTAAACTTTTATCTTGAATCTTTCGGATCTAAATATTCATACCACAATTAAGAGAATTACATTGAAATTATGCCAAGTAGCATTCCACATCAAAAATTCTGTTTTATCATATACCTACTCGAGGACGAGCAGGAATTAAGCTTGGGGATGCTTGATACGTCTCCAACGTATCTATAATTTTTGATTGTTCCATGCTATATTATATTCTGTTTTGGACATTAATGGGCTTTATTATACACTATTATATTACTTTTGGGACTAACCTATTAATCGGAGGCCCAGCCCAGAATTGCTGACTTTTGCCTATTTCAGAGTTTCGCAGAAAAAGAATATCAAATGAAGTCCAAACAGAATGAAACCTTCGGGAACGTGATTTTCGGAACAAACGTGATCCAAAGGACTTGGACCCTACGTCAAGACATCAACCAGGAAGGCACGAGATAGGGGGGCGCGCCCTCCACCCTCGTGGGCCCCATGTTGCTCCACCGACGTACTTCTTCCTCCTATATATACCTACGCACCCCCAAACTACCAGATACGGAGCCAAAAACCTAATTCCACCGCCGCAACCTTCTGTACCCATGAGATCCCATCTTGGGGCCTTTTCCGGAGCTCCGCCGGACGGGGCATCGATCACGGAGGGCTTCTACATCAACACCATAGCCTCTCCGATGATGTGTGAGTAGTTTACCTCAGACCTTCGTGTCCATAGTTATTAGCTAGATGTGTTGAGGATATAGACCTTAGAGTCACCCGCCAGGAGGGGCCGGGTTACTCTTCGGATGGTCATTGCCAGAAGCCCGGAGCCAAGTTTCAAGACGATGGGCCAGAGATGGGCTGAGACCCGGATATGGCTTAAGGCCTGTAATTACAATCATTATTATAGTAGACTTGTAGTGTAAGGCAAGTATAGTTTAGAGTCCGAGCCGGACGTTCTTATGAGCCGGCCGGGACTCTGAGGGCTGCTTGGCGTCAGCCTCCCTATATAAAGGGACGACCCGGCAGCGGTTCAAGGGCGACAACAATCTCATCGAGAGCCGGGCATAGCTGTTTAGCTCCCTGGCGATCGTAACCCTAATCAATATCACCTCAAACTGGATGTAGGCTTTTACCTTCACCGTAAGGGGCCGAACCAGTATAAACCCTCGTGTTCCTTGTCCCGCATAACCCCTTCAAGCTTCCTAGTTGCGATGGCTCCACGACTAAGTCCTAACTCAAGGACATCTGTCGTGACAATTCCACGACAGTTGGCGCCCACCGTGGGGCTAGCGCACGGTGGATTTGAGTTCTTGAAGGGCAGCTTCGAAAGGCTCAAGGGATACGCTGTGGGCCGGATGACCAAGAGTCGTCGCGGCAAGCTCTACATCGACGATGCGGACTGGGGCCCCGACGCCGGCTCAATTGAGTACGGGTACCGGGTCCCCTTTGGCGGAGTCCATGTCTTCATTGGCAAGATTGGTGAGCCGGGCCCCGAGCCGGATCTCCGCGCCGATCTCATCGAAACGGCTCAGCGCGCACGACCCGCCCAGGCCCGGCCCGCCTTAAGGCGCGCTTTTGTGGGATGCATCCATGGAGGGCCCTCTGATCCATCTGGGTCCGGTGATGAGGCGGCCGCCGGCTCTGACGGCGAGTCGGCCACCGATGAGTCAAACTCGTTGTACCAACTTCAAGATGGTAGGCTCATGGGTTGTTCCGATGGCGACAGTATTCCGGACCTTTTTGAGCCACGAAGTCAGGTTGGAGTTTTTATGGCTGGTGCGCAGCCTGTTCAGAACCCCGCTGCTGGAGCGGGAAACCCGGTCCCTTCCCCGGCTCAGGTGCTGATGGATCTCACGGACAAGATGACGGCCCTGTTAACCGCCACGGTTGACCCGGCAGATCAAGCCCAGCATGATGCGGAGGTGGCACAGTTGAAATTGGATCTGATAAAAGCTAAAGAGGATCTTGCAGCAGAAGGAATCAGGCTGGCTGCGGAACGGGCGGCTCTCGATGCCCGGACACAGCTGATTCAGGCGCAGTCCTTCCAACTCATGATGGACCAGAACGCGGCCAATGAGGTCATGAGAAGGAGGCATCAAAAGGCCCAGTCCCGACTCCCGCCGGTTTACGATCCACGCAACCTCTTCAACACGCCAGGTGCAGGGTTTAGTAACCCGCCAGGGGTCATGGCACCCGGGTCCGGACCCCTTATTCAGCCGCAAGTGATGGGGCCTCCCCAGGTGCCCCCTGCCCCGCCCCAGTACGTGCCAATACCCCCGGGTCACTATAACAACCCGCTGGAGAACATGGTCACTGCGGCAGCACGGCTGGCGGCCCTACCAGTTGACGGTGACTCTCCGACGGCTATCGAGACCCGCCGGGTCAGGGAACTCCTTCAAACAGCACTGGCACAGCAAGAGGCGTACTCCTACAGCCGGGACAGGATCCACTCGACCCCTCGTCCAGGCCAGAGCCCGAGTAACAGCCGGCACATGGTCTCAGCAACCGGCTCAAGTAATGTCCGACGCCATGACCCGCCCCCTGGCCATAGCCCGGTTCATAATGGAGCCTTTTACGCAGCAGACCAAGCACGGCAAGAGGCGGAGCAGGTGCCTCAATTGACGGCTTACCAGACCCCCCTGGCTTATCCGACGACTTCCGTTGATGTGGGTATCCCTACCAGGACTGGGGGTGTCCCTTGTTTGGTGCCAGCTATCCGTAATGAACGTCTACCTAAGGACTTCAAGGGCCCTAGGAAAGTGCCTAACTATACAGCTGACTTACAGCCTGCGGCCTGGATTGAGAGTTATGAGATGGCTATGGAATTGCTAGAGGTCAGTGAGGCGGCCATGGCCAAATATTTCACCATGATGTTAGATGGAACTGCCCGCACGTGGTTAAAAGGGCTACCACCAAATTCCATCGGGTCTTGGGCGGAGCTGAAAGCCCGGTTCATCCAAAATTTCAAAGATACCTATAGGCAGTCTATGTCAATGTGGACTTGACTAACTGTAAGCAGCAGGAGGGTGAATCCACGACCCATTGGGTTCGCTGGGTCAAGGAGATCATACATTCATCAGATAAGATGGATGCCGGCTCTGCAGTCTTAATGTTGGAACAGAATTGTCGCTTTGTGCCCCTTAAGATGAAACTCGGACGGCTTAAACGCGACTGCACCGATATGGGTACGCTAATGGCGGCTCTTGTTAAGTACGCCGATTCCGATGGTACCAAGGATCCCCCTTCAGATGATGAAAGGACAGGGAAGGGAAAGAAGAACGGCAATGGCAAGGGTCCTCAGTTTAACCCGGGGAACCAAGGAGGAGGCAAGCGTAAGGCCGATGGCAGCCTAGAGTTTGTAGCCAACGCCAACTCTCAAGGTAATAATCAGCGACGCAAGGGGAGGCCCCCTCCCCGGTCCAGCGCTGGAGCAGCTGTTGAATGAACCTTGCCCAAGGCATGGCTCTAGAGAGAAGCCCGCGACTCATTTGTGGAAGGATTGCGCGATCATGAAAGCCTTTAAGAGCTACAATGGCCCGGGCGGCGGTTCAGGCGCCGGCGGCTTTCATGGCCCGGGCGGCGGCTCAAACTCTGGTCCTCAGAACGGTTAAGGGGGCTTTAATCAACAGTCTGGTCAGGGTCACCAACAGCAGCAGGGGGTTATCAGACCAACCCAAAGCAGCTTAGCGGTGGACAGTATCATGTGTTCACCACCAGTTTGTGCAAACGGGATCAGAAGCTTCACAAGAGAGCTGTTCATGCTGTTGAGCCGGCGGTTCCACGCTACTTACGATGGTCTGAGCAGCCTATAGTGTGGAGTAGGGAGGATCACCCTCCCTGGGTGGATAACCCGGGCCACTTGGCCTTAGTAGTGGCTCCTCAGGTGGGAGGCTATAAGTTCACAAAGGTACTCATGGATGGAGGCAGCAGCATCAATATCCTCTATTATGAGACTTTCCGTCGTATGGGGCTAGTCGATAAGAACCTCAGCCAGTCAAACACTATTTTCCATGGTGTGGTACCCGGTAAGTCGGCTTATCCAGTCGGCAAGATCGAATTGGAAGTGGCTTTTGGTGATGAGAACAACTACAGGGTGGAGAAATTGACCTTTGAGGTGGTCAAGATAAGAAGTCCATACCATGCTATATTTGGACGGCCGGCTTATGCCAAGTTCATGGCACGGCCGTGCTATGTGTACTTACAGCTCAAAATGCCGGGTCACAACGGGACTATTACGGTCCACGACAGCCGAAAGGTGGCTCTAGAGTGCGAGGAAGGTGACGCGGCTTATGCAGAGTCTGTTTGTGCTACAGAGGAGTTGAAGTTTTACAAAGACCATGTTGACCCAACAGATATGACCTCTCTGAAAAAGCCAACCACGGAGAATGAACCAGCAATGAAATTTAAATCAGCTGATGAGACTAAACTTGTTAATTTTGTTCCAGGTGACTCATCTCAGCAGTTTAGCATCAGTGCAAATCTGGACCCGAAATAGGAAAGCGCGCTCATCGAGTTCATCCGTGAGAATAGGGACATCTTCGCGTGGAAACCTTCTGACATGCCAGGTGTACCTAGAGAACTCGCTGAGCACACTCTCAATGTTGATCCAAAATTTAAGCCGGTCAGACAGTTCCTTCGACGGTTTAACGAAGAGAGGCGGAAAGCTATTGGTGAAGAAGTGGCCCGGCTCTTGGCGGCTGGGTTCATTGTTGAAGTTTTTCACCCGGAGTGGTTGGCTAACCCGGTGCTCGTACTCAAGAAGAACGGCACCTGGCGGATGTGTGTGGACTACACGGACTTGAACAAGGCGTGTCCGGCTGATTCTTTTGCTCTCCCCCGTATTGATCAAATCATTGATGCTACGGCAGGTTGTGCACGCTTAAGTTTCTTGGATGCTTATTCCGGGTATCATCAGATTAAAATGGCAGTTAAGGACCAGGAGAAGACGGTGTTCATCACTCCCTTTGGAGCCTTCTGCTATGTGTCTATGCCGTTTGGGCTCAAGTGTGCACAGGCGACTTATCAACGTTGTGTACAGAACTGTCTTCATAAACAGATCGGGCGCAATGTTCCCGCTTACGTGGACGATATTGTGGTTAAATCCTTCAAGGAGGAAACCCTGATAGATGACTTAAGGGAAACCTTCGATAATCTCCGGGTCTATAAGATGATGCTTAACCCGGCCAAGTGTGTTTTTGGCATTCCTGCAGGCAAACTATTGGGCTTCTTGGTTTCTGACAGAGGCATTGAGGCTAACCCAGAGAAGATCAAGGCCATCACCTCCCTAGCTAAGCCGGCGTGTATAAATGACGTTCAGCGTTTGGCGGGTCGTATCGCTGCTTTAAGCCGGTTTATAAGCCGTTTGGGTGAGAAGGCTATGCCCTTATATCAATTGATGAAGAAAACTGATGACTTTGTCTGGAATGAGGCAGCTAATACCGCTTTTGAGGATTTGAAAAAGCAGCTGGCAGAGCCCCCAGTCCTTGCTGCTCCGGTTGATAAGGAGCCCTTACTACTGTATGTGGCGGCAAACGCACGAGCCGTCAGTGTGGCTATTGTGGTGGAGCGCAAGGAGGCGGGTAAGGAGCATCCGGTTCAGCGGCCGGTTTATTATGTCAGCGAGGTGCTCATTGAGTCCAAGCAGCGGTACCCGCATTGGCAGAAGCTCGTATATGGTGTGTTCATGGCGAGCCGGAAGCTTAAGCATTATTTTCAGGGTCATCCCATCACTGTGGTCAGTTCTGCCCCTCTTGGCGATATTATTCAAAACAGAGAGGCCACAGGGAGAATTGCTAAATGGGCTATAGAACTTGGACCTCATGGCCTCAAATACGTGCCACGCACTGCTGTTAAATCTCAGGCTTTGGTGGATTTCATCAACGATTGGACAGAGTCACAAGTGCCTGAGCAAAAGCCAGATAACAATTATTGGACTATTCACTTTGATGGGTCTAGACAGCTGGAGGGCTCGGGGGCTGGTGTTGTATTGGCTTCCCCTAAAGGTGACAAATTCCATTATGTGCTACGGTTGATGTTTCCTTGCACTAACAATGCGGCTGAATACGAGGCTTTGCTCCACGGTCTTCGGGTGGCTAAGGAGATGAGCTTAAGCCGGGTAAGGTGCTTTGGTGACTCAGACTTGGTGGCTCAACAAGTATCAGGCACCTGGGATTCTAAGGATCCTCTCATGGCGGCTTATCGCCGCGAGGTTGATGCCATTGCTGGGCACTTTCAGGGATACCAAGTGGAGCACATTGATCGCAGGAAGAACGAGGCGGCTGATGCTTTAAGCCGGCTAGGCTCCCAGCGAAAACCGGTGCCGCCTAACACTTTCTTGGATGTCCTGTATAACCCTTCGGTTCGGTTGCCTACAGAGGAGGACTTGGCTATCCCTGACCCGGAGGCACGACTGGTGGCGGCTCTTCATGTCATACCAGACTGGACAATGCCATATCTGGCTTATATAACCCGGGGAGAGTTGCCTGAGGATGAAACTCTGGCCAGGCAAATAACCCGGCGGGCTAAGTCAATGATTGTTATCGATGGCGAGTTGCATCATCACAGTGTTTCAGGGGCATTTCAGCGTTGTATCTCCCCTGAGGAAGGTCAAGAGATCTTGCGCGAGATCCATGAAGGGGATTGTGGCCATCATGCCGGTTCAAAATCTCTTGTGGCCAAGGCTTTCCGTCATGGTTTTTATTGGCTGACGGCTCACGCTGATGCAGAGGACTTGGTCAGTAAATGTGATGGTTGCCGAAGGTTCTCACGACGGGCTCATGTGCCGGCTCAGGAGTTGAGGATGATCCCAATCACTTGGCCCTTTGCGGTCTGGGGGCTTGATATGGTTGGGCCTTTTAAACGGTCCAAAGATAAGAAGACCCACCTCTTGGTGGCAGTTGAAAAATTCACGAAGTGGGTGGAGGCTGAGCCAGTTAGCAAGTGCGATGCAGCCACGGCGGTTCAATTTATGAAAAAGGTGATTTTCCGCTTCGGCTTTCCGCACGGCATCATAACTGACAATGGCACCAATCTATCCAAGGGCGCTATGGAAGAGTTTTGTCAACGAGAGCATATCCGACTTGATGTTTCCTCAGTGGCTCATCCCCAATCCAATTGTCAAGCTGAGAGGGCTAACCAGGAGATTCTAAAGGGCATCAAGCCCCGACTTTTGGTCCCTTTGCAACGGACGCCGGGTTGTTGGGTGGAGGAGTTGCCCTCCGTCTTATGGAGCATCAACACTACTCCTAACAGGTCTACAGGCTTCACGCCTTTCTTCATGGTTTATGGAGCAGAAGCAGTCCTCCCCAGCGACATCCGTCACGATTCACCTCGTGTGGCGGCTTATGTTGAGACGGATAATGAACAGGCGCGCCAAGATGCTCTGGACTTGTTGGACGAACAGCGTGATGTGGCAGCAGCCCGTTCAGCGATTTACCAACAAGACCAGCGTGATGTGTAGCCGCCGGGTCAAATCCGGGGTCTTCAAGGAAGGCGACCTTGTGCTCCGGCTCATCCAGGATCAAACAGATGCACACAAGTTATCCCCACCTTGGGAAGGGCCCTTTGTGGTCAGTAAGAACTTGCACAACGGGTCATATTACCTCATTGATATTCGGGAACATAAAGATTCGCGTAAATCTGAGGAGGAGACCCGTCGGCCGTGGAATATAGCTCAGCTTCGGCCTTACTACACTTGAGCTACCGGCTCTCGTGGTGTACATATTTATCTCAGACATGTATATATTATGATAAGCAATAAAGCAGGACCTCTGTCCTTTTTTCTCCTCCAATTATGCGTGTGTTATTTTTTACATGCTGGTTTAAAGGAGGATCCTGCTTATGATCGTCTTCGAGTCTAGCCGTAAGCAGTAAGGTCACTTGGGGGCTTCCTGTTCAAACATGGGTCGTATTCGAACCAAAGAGAACATAGCTGTCGATACCCACTTGATTGGCAAGGTGCCGAGCTCATTGGGAAGTTAACTTTGGTCATATTTGAATCACAGTTTAAACCCTCTGAGAACCGACGTGGATCGTATTTGAATCAGCGTCGTTCAACAATTTTAAGAATCATTTGGGGGCTTCCTGTTCAAACATGGGTCGTATTCGAACCAAAGAGAACATAGCTGTCGGTACCCTCTTGATTGGCATCGCCACACCCACTGGGGGCTATATGATCGTATCCGAATCTTGCTTAACCCCTTTTGGGCCGGGTCTCTGGTCGTATTCGAACTGGAAGCCCCTAAGTTCTGATTTATCACAAGTTTACTCTGATTATGACAAAGTGTGCATGGCCGGGTCTCACTTGCCGGCTTAATTTTGGTTTATCTTGTTAGTTGAACATCATGGATGTCATCAAGGCAAGTAAATTAGAGTTAAGATACCAACTGTGCTACCCGGGTTATTTAATCCGGAAGTATGCTTACAGGCCGTTAAGTGTGTTATCACGGCTCTGTTCAGAGTATAACTAAGGACCATTCTTTTTTGATTCATATTCCGGGTTATCCATCTCAAACACCTGATTCTCAGGGTGGTAAGCCGCCTTGAGACTTGTGATTTGCCTTTCTATGCAGATACTTAAAGGCACCTTTTAAGGTTGAGAAGGACAAAGGGATAATTATGACCCGGAGGAATACCAAAAGGATAACTTCAAGGGATTTTAGCATTCATTACGTGCACGATGGCACGGCAGAGATAAATTGTTGCACTTACTCTATTACAATAATTTTTCAAGTCTAGAAGATGGAACAATGTTTGATGAGCCGCCAGCTAACTTATGATGCCTGCTGCGTTGAAGTCCCCGGCTCATTCCTGTCTTCTCCTCCGGTTGATCCCAAAACCGCGAAGGTTGATGATTTCCAGTCGATGCTGCTGAGAGCTTCGAACTGGGCTTCTTCGTCAATTAAGTCGGTGTGCTGACGAGCCGGAGGGATCAGATTGAGGGCTTCGTAGCGAGGGGTTGGAATCCTCTGATTCTCCGCATCATAACCCGGCTGGTACTTGGTTAAGTCGGTGTCGTTCCCGATAAGGGTGGCCATCGGGCGTACAGCCTTCACACATGCCGCGAAGTCCTTCTGGTCGAAGGCTGAGCCGTCTTCCTTCAGGCTTGGGTAGCCCAGGGCGATGTCTGCCGGGTCTAGCTCCGGCAGGAATGCTTTGGCCCGGCTCAGCGCGGCGATCGCTCCGGCTCTCGCGGAGGCCCGTCGTAGCTCCTGGATCCGTTGCGGCAGAACAGCGAGCCGGCGCAGGACTTCGGCCAGATGAGTTGGCACCTCGTTGGATAGGGCCACCACAGCTAAGGCACGCTGTGACCCGGCGTAGAGCTGTTCCACCAGGGTGTACACGGCCTTTAACTTGGTGACCACGCTTTGGTTGAGGTTGCCACTCCTGGGACCTGTTTAACAAGATCAGATAAGCCAGTGACAAGGATGAAGCATGGCATATACAGATTTGATGAAAGACGGTGAGGCGACTTACCGAAGATGGCGGTTACCATTTGGGAAACCTGGCGCTTTAGGCCGGAGAGCTCGGCGGTTTTCTCAGAGAGCGCCTTCTCCGCCTTTTCCGCCCGGGTCACCAGGGCGGCCTTCTCCTCAGTCCAGGCCTTCCACTCAGCATCAAATTCGGTCTTCAGCTTCTCTTGAGCGGCGATGCTGGAGACAAACTTGGCGTTTGCCTTCCGGGTCTCCATCTCCTGTGTCTTCAGCCGGCTCTTGAGATCCGCAAGGTCCGACTCTAATTTCTTGCCAACAGCCTGCATATATTTCCGGGTTATTAACAGTCATTATATAAGTCCCAAGCGCTTTCCAAGCAAAGACACTTGGCACTTGGGGGCTAATGCATATTGAATGTATCTATCTACATACTGCCGGCTCAGTTGAGTAAGCCAGAACCTAAGTCTACAACATATTCAAGTATAAGTCGTCGACTTGGGGGCTAGCATGATAAGGGTCATTATGCAGTAAGTAAGAAGACAGCAGAAGGATACCTCCGATTTTTGTTGGATCTGGTTGACCATGGCAACCTCGGCGTCCCGGCTCTTGTGAACTTGGCTGATGTAGCCAGCGACGAGCTCTCCAATGCTCAAGTCAGTGTAGCTGGAGAGGTCCAGATTTACCCGGTGGGGCTGCAGCAACTCCCCCTTCGCGGAGCATTTGGCCAACACGGTTGGTCTCCCTGGCTCAACATACTCCGTCCGGGTAATTACCACGTCCGGGTCGTCAGATGGTGGAGCTGAGCCGGAGGCCTCTGGGTTAACCGAAGCTTCGGTCGTGGCCTTGGTAGTTGGGGCGGTGGCTTCAGGTGCCATGTCCATTGGAGTGGCAGCTTCAGGAGTGGAGGCAGCTGGCGGTTCTTGGACTGACACCGCCGTCTCAGGCAAGTCCGGCACTCCGGCCGACTTGGTTTTCTTCACCCTCTTGGTGAGCTTTGCTTGAGCACTGAAAGAACAACACAGGTTAGTACAAAGCATATGAGTAAAGATGAGAATGACATGAGATGATTGTTGTTACTCGGGCGCGGTCTTGAAAGCCGGTAAATTTGACTGCATGGAGTCACACGAAGAGGGGGAGGTCTCCTGGTAATTGGAGTCAGAAGAGTTGAGTGGCTGACGGATAACACCCGCCAACGGATGAAAGGGGTATAAGTGAGAAAAAACCTCAGTACGACGCTTCCTTGTTGCGTCGGGTAACCCGGCGGAGAGGTCGGTGTCTTTGCGGGCCCGGGTGTGACGCCGGCTTTCGTGAACCTGCTGCTTCAAAAGAAATCGAGGGTCTTGATGAGCTAATGGATGTGAAAAGCTTACTTTCCGGGTTACTCTTCGGACTTTCAGCTGTGGCAAAGGCTCCGAGTCGGAGGAAAGTGACGTTACCTCTTCAACCACCGGGTTACTGGCGCCGGTGTCATCCTGTCAATGAGCAAATGTTGGTAAGGCGGACAACAACAAACAACAAATATGGCAAGAGTTTAAAGGTTTAAGGGTTACCTCTGACTCGGAGCTATCGCTTAATTGCAGTAGCTCCGAAGCAGTGGGTTTGCTTCCCTTTTTGCGAGGGGCGGCTTTCTTGGCGGCTTTCTTCGCCTTCCTGGCCTTCTTGGCCGCCTCATGGTCATACTTGACCCGCCAGAATTTATCATCAGCCTGAGAAATACAGTAATGAATTCTTAAAATGGTTCGGAGCAAGGTGACATGCAAAAGAAGTTGAAAGGTTAAAGTCAGCGGCTTACCGCTGGGGCTGGATTGGTCTTGCAGAACGGGGCTAGCCCGGTCCTTCCACAGTCTGCCAGGCTCTCGTTTAACAGAGCCTTGGTCTCTTCTTCAGCAACGTCTTCTGGAAGATCATTGCGACTGTGCCTCTGCGGGTCATCCTTTCGCCCGGTGTACTCACACATTAAGCCGGGGCGGCGGCTCAATGGGATCACCCGCCATGAGATCCAGACCCGGACCAGGTCAATTCCGTTCAGACCTTTGCCTAGCAGGGCCTTGATCTTATTGATCGTTGGAAGCAGAGGCTGGCGTTCCGTGTTGGGCGAAAGCCGGGCAGCGGGTTCTCGTCAGCCGGGGACGTATCTTGGCAGTAGAACCAAGTCATATTCCAGTCCTTGGGGTGGCTTGGCGGCTCTGCGTAAGGGAACAGACAGTCCCTACACCGTTGGATGGAGATGCCGCCTAATTCCAGACTTGGCCCGTTGGCACACTCGTTTTGGCGGTTTAAGTAGAACAGTTCTCTGAAAAGCAGCAAACTGGGCTCCTCTCCAAGGTACACTTCACAAAAGACTTGGAAGTTGTAGATGTTGGATACGGAGTTGGGTCCTATATCCTGAGGCCATAGGTCAAAGAAGTTGAGCACGTCCCTGAAAAACTTTGAGCCGGGCGGTGCAAAGCCCCGGCTCATATGGTCTGCAAAGATCACTACCTCCCCGTCCCTTGGTTGTGGTCTCTCTTCCGACGGGTCAGGGGCATGGTAGGACATCACTTCCTTCTTGGGCAGATATCCGGACTTAACAAAGTTGGCTAGGGTCTCGTCGGTGACATTGGACCTCATCCAGTTGCAAGTGATGGGAGCTTTAGGAGGCATGGTGAAGGTTGGTGGTCTATGATAAAGAGAAAAGTATCTGGGTTAATTATAAGCCGGAGATCTATCGTTCAAACTAAGGTGGCGGCTTATGAAGGGGACTAATGATATATATTCAGATACGGTGGGTTATTTAAGCCGTAGGGGCATTCAGAATAAGTTGGTCATCTACGGCTTACCACAGTTAAGCCGGAGGATTCTACAGAGCATGGTTCTCTTTAAACCGGAAAGTTCTACGGCGCGTGTTTTCTTTAAGTCGGAAATATAAGCCGCCAAGATTCAAGGACTGCAGTTTTCACTAAGTATGGTAAAACAGGTTTCACATATTGCAGTAACTTTTTTGGATCAAAATGGTTGGGTGAAATGAAAATTTTCTAGACCTAAAAAACAGAGGCAGGAGAAGTTCTTGAGGTTGAACACGGTTCTTATGCAGTAAAGAGAGGGTTTCTTGCAGGTGAAATGGATATCAAACATCTACCGCAGTGGCTCTACGCAGAGTTAAGATCAAGAGAAGGGTGGTAAAAAACAAAACTACCGCAGGCCGCAATGAACTATGAAGAACTGGAGGAACCCTACTGCAGATCTACTCTACGGGGAGGTGAGAACTTACCGGAGCTGAAGAGGTGCGGGAGTCGCTGCCGTGAATCTGGTCCGAATCAGGGTGATGCAGCGGCCGGGTTGATGAAGACCAGGGGCGCGACGGCGGCGGCAGTGGCGGAGCTCGGGCAGAGGAGCGACGGCGCGAGGAGGAAGAAAGAGAGCGTGAGAAGAGAGCGTTGGGCTGGCCTATTTATAAGGCAGAGTCATAAGTGGGCGCGAGATTCAAGGAGACCACGGCGTGGTTATCTCCCCCTCACGACGCCTTGATTTTCGGAATGACAGTAAAAGCAAAGATCCGTTGCGGATCTGGCGGAGTAAAAAACGGACTTAATGGAGGATGACGTCACGGCGGATTATCCGGAGTCCAGAGGATGACGTCACTCCGGGTTATGGCTTTCACATGAATGGTAAGCCGGAGATTTTTTCTTTCGGCAGAGTTGAAGATTGACATGAGCCGGCTCAAGTCAATCTGGGGCCTAATGTTGAGGATATAGACCTTAGAGTCACCCGCCAGGAGGGGCCGGGTTACTCTTTGGATGGTCATTGCCAGAAGCCCGGAGCCAAGTTTCAAGACGATGGGCCAGAGATGGGCTGAGACCCGGATATGGCTTAAGGCCTGTAATTACAATCATTATTATAGTAGACTTGTAGTGTAAGGCAAGTATAGTTTAGAGTCCGAGCCGGACGTTCTTATGAGCCGGCCGGGACTCTGAGGGCTGCTGGGCGTCAGCCTCCCTATATAAAGGGACGACCCGGCAGCGGTTCAAGGGCAACAACAATCTCATCGAGAGCCGGGCATAGTTGTTTAGCTCCCTGGCGATCGTAACCCTAATCAATATCACCTCAAACTGGACGTAGGCTTTTACCTTCACCGTAAGGGGCCGAACCAGTATAAACCCTCGTGTTCCTTGTCCCGCATAACCCCTTCAAGCTTCCTAGTTGCGATGGCTCCACGACTAAGTCCTAACTCAAGGACATCTGCCGTGACAATTCCACAACAAGATGGCTTCTTCTCTCTCTTTCGATCTCAATACAAAGTTCTCCACGATTCTCGTGGAGATCTATTCGATGTAATCTTCTTTTGCAGTGTGTTTGTTGAGACCGATGAATTGTGGGTTTATGATCAAGTTTATCTATGAACAATATTTGAATCTTCTCTGAATTCTTTTATGTATGATTGGCTATCTTTGCAAGTCTCTTCGAATTATCAGTTTGGTTTAGCCTACTAGATTGATCTTTCTTGCAATGGGAGAAGTGCTTAACTTTGGGTTCAATCTTGGGGTGTCCTTTCCCAGTGACAGGAGGGGCAGCAAGGCACGTATTGTATTGTTGCCATCGAGGATAACAAGATGGGGTTTATATCATATTGCATGAGTTTATCCCTCTACATCATGTCATCTTACTTAAAGCGTTACTCTGTTCTTATGAACTTAATACTCTAGATGCATGCTGGATAGTGGTCGATGTGTGGAGTAATAGTAGTAGATGCAGGCAGGAGTCGGTCTACTTGTCGCGAACGTGATGCCTATATACATGATCATACCTAGATATTCTCATAACTATGCTCAATTCAATCAATTGCTCAACAGTAATTTGTTCACCCACCGTAATACTTGTGCTCTCGAGAGAAGCCACTAGTGAAACCTATGGCCCCCAGGTCTATCTTCCATCATATTAATCTTCCAACGTTTAGCTATCTATATTGCCTTTTATTTTACTTTGCATCTTTATCATAAAAATACCAAAAATATTATCTTATCATATCTATCAGATCTCACTCTCGTAAGTGACCGTGAAGGGATTGACAACCCCTTTATTGCGTTGGTTGCGAGGATTTATTTGTTTGTGTAGGTGCGAGGGACTCGTGGGTGGCCTCCTACTGGATTGATACCTTGGTTCTCAAAAACTAAGGGAAATACTTACGCTGCTTTACTACATCACCCTTTCGTCTTTAAGGGAAAACCAACGCAGTGCTCAAGAGGTAGCACGGTCAAGGGTGATGGGTCGGGGCTTGTGGCGTGGCACGGCAGTCGTCGGCGAGCACTGGAACGAGCACGCGCGAAACATAGGAGAAGACGCCAGCCAGAGCGCGTCGAGACGCTGCCAGGCGCCGTGTCCTCGCGCGGTCACCAAGCTGGCATGGCCAAAACAACACCCAGGAGCGGCCAAACCTTGTCTACGTGTTCGTCCGTGCAGTGTTTAGTCCAGGAGTGGTGATGGTTCATACCCAGGCCGACCAGATTGGACTCAACTAAGCTGACAAGTGTCTAACCGGCAACTTGGTCGGCAAGTTTGGCCACCTTCTAGAAGGCCATTAGGGCTGATCTCCTGGGGTTTAGGGTTTCTTAGGAGGGTGTTTAAGCTCAAGAAAGATCAAGGGCAAAAGCTCATGGAAAAATGTACTTGTTGTACAAACTGGAAGTTTGGGCCAGAATAGAAATGATTTTCTACAGCAAAAATATTCCAAAAAGTGGTATAATATTTTTGCATGGGAAGGTGTGCCAAGGTTCTAGGAATATTCAGGAATTATCTCAGATTTTTCTGGGCAAGAAAAATTGAGGTTGCTTTGGAGCACAAGTTTCTGAAGTGAATTTCAGAGAGAAAAATGAATATTCATTTGATTAATTTGGGGATTTATTTGATTATTTTGGGGATTTATCAGAGGAATAAAGTAGATAGGTCACTTGGGTGAAAGTCAAGGATATGCCCAAGTGACAAGTCCATTTGAAATGATTCCAAAATCCAAATCAAGCCAGGGCAAAAACCACGATAAAAACCATGTCCGGAAAAGAGAGAGAAGACAAGTCCGGAAAAAGAGAGAAGGCACAATCCAGGCTGTCACAGGACCCCAAACCTTGGGAAATTAACTTCCTTAAGCATTGTAATAGAGGTGTTGGGATCAGCACTACTAGTTGGAATAGCTTCTACCCATTTAGTAACATAATCAACAGCAACCAAAATATGTGTATACCCATTAGAGGAAGGAAAAGGTCCCATGTAATCAAATCCCCAAACATCAAATGGTTCAACAGCAAGTGAATAATTCATAGGCATTTCTTGACGCTTACCGATATTACCTATTCTTTTACATTCATCACAAGATGAGACAAACTTATGGGCATCCTTGAAGAGAGTAGGTGATACGTCTCCAACGTATCTATAATTTTTTATTGTTCCATGCTATTATATTATCTGTTTTGGATGTTTAATGGGCTTTAATATGCTCTTTTATATTATTTTTGGGACTAACCTATTAACCGAAGGCCCGGTGCAAATTGCTGTTTTTTTTCCTATTTCAGTGTTCCACAGAAAAGGAATATCAAACGGAATGAAACCTTCGCGAGGATCTTTCTTGGAACAAACGCAATCCAGGAGACTTGGAGTGGAAGTCAAGGAAGCAACGAGGCGGCCACGAGGCAGGAGGGTGCGCCCAGGGGGGGGGGGGTAGGCGCGCCGCCACCCTCATGGGCCCCTCGTAGCTCCACCGACCTACTTCTTTCGCCTATATATACTCTTATACCCTGAAAACATCCAGAGGAGCCACGAAACCACTTTTCCACCGCCGCAACCTTCTGTACCCGTGAGATCCCATCTTGGGGCCTTTTCCGGCGATCTGCGGGAGGGGGATTCGATCATGGAGGGCTTCTACATCAACACCATAGCCTCTCCGATGATGTGTGAGTAGTTTCCCACAAACCTTCGGGTCCATAGTTATTAGCTAGATGGCATCTTCTCTTTCTTTGGTTCTCAATACAAAGTTCTCCTCGACATTCTTGGAGATTTATTTGATGTAATACTTTTTGTGGTGTGTTTGCCGAGATCCGATGAATTGTGGGTTTATGATCAAGAATATCTATGAACAATATTTGATTCTTCTCTGAATTCTTATATGCATGATTTGATATCTTTGCAAGTCTCTTCAAATTATCGGTTTGGTTTGGTCTACTAGAATGATCTTTCTTGCAATGGGAGAAGTGCTTAGCTTTGGGTTGAATCTTGCGGTGTCCTTTCCCAGTGACAGTAGGGGAAGCAAGGCACGTATTGTATTGGTGCCATCGAGGACAAAAAGATGGGGTTTATATCATATTGCATGAGTTTATCCCTCTACATCATGTCATCTTGCCTAATGCGTTACTCTGTTCTTATGAACTTAATACTCTAGATGCATGCTGGATAGCGGTCGATGTGTGGAGTAATAGTAGTAGATGCAGAATCGTTTCGGTCTACTTGACACGAACGTGATGCCTATGTTCATGATCATGCCTAGATATTCTCATAACTATGCACTTTTCTATCAATTGCTCGGCAGTAATTTGTTCACCCACCGTAATACATGCTATCTTGAGAGAAGCCACTAGTGAAATCTATGGCCCCCGGGTCTACTTTACATCATATTAGTTTCCTGTCAACTAGCTATTTCTGTCGCCGTTTATTTTGCAATCTTTACTTTTCAATCTATCCAACAAAAATACCACAAATATTTATCTTATTATCTTTATCAGATCTCACTTTTGCAAGTGGCCGTGAAGGGATTGACAACCCCTTTATCGCGTTGGTTGCAAGGTTCTTAATTGTTTGTGCAGGTACTAGGTGATTTGCGTGTAGTCTCCTAATGGATTGATACCTTGGTTCTCAAAAACTGAGGGAAATACTTACGCTACTTTGCTGCATCACCCTTTCCTCTTCAAGGCAAAATCAATGCATGCTCAAGAGGTAGCAAGAAGGATTTCTAGCACCGTTGCCGGGGAGATCTACGCTCAAGTCAAGACATACCAAGTGCCCATCACAAACTCTTATCCCTCGCATTGCATTATTTTCCATTTGCCTCTTGTTTTCCTCTCCCCCACTTCACCTTTGCCGTTTTATTCGCCTTTTTTCCGTCCGCTTCTTTCCGCTTGCTTCCTGTGTGTCCGTGTGTTAGATTGTTTGTTTTGCCGTCATGGCCAATCGTTCTATAATTGTTAGTACTCCCGATCATGAAGTTCTTAATTTTAAACAAAGGGAGGGAGAAAATCTAAAAGATGCTTGGTATAAAATTTGCAATGCTCAGAATAGATCCACTAGGAAGCAATCTACTTCCGTTCTTCTTCGCAATTTTTATGTAGGCATCACTCCTTGGAACAGATATATTCTTGACACCATTACGGGAGGGAATTTCTTGGGTAGCCATACTTTTGATTCTTATAATGCTATGATAGATTTGTTTGGCCCACCACCTCTTTTGGTTAATGGAACTATTTTAACTTTGGAACATGTGATGCAAAGGCTTGACATTATCAAAAATAAAGTTGCCACTATAGAGTTGATCGAGAATTTGGATAAAAAGATGCACAACCAAATTACCCAATATGGATCTAAGGTAGGAGTTACTCTAAATTTTTTTCGAGAAAAAGAACCCATAGTTAATGAAAAGATGGATCAAGATTCCACTAGAATTGATAAACTTGAGGATATTATTACCAACTTAGGGTCTGCCTTTTCTGCTGTGAGAAACACTTCAAACCCTCCTACTACCAAAGTTGCCAAGTTTATGTATGTTCCGAAAAATAAGGGTGAATCTTCTAGTAAGGAAAATGCGGATCTCAAATCAATAAGTGTTCACCCCAACTTTTTCGCTATCATTAAGGAACCTTTTGCTACAAATGAATTTCTTGGTTTCTTTGAGGGAGTCCTGGACTAAGGGGTCCTCGGGCGTCTGGCCTGTTATTCATTGGGCCGGACTGATGGGCTGTGAAGATACGAAGGCCGAAGACTATACCCATGCCTGGATTGGACTTTCCTTGGCATGGAAGGCAAGCTAGGCGACCAGCTTTGAAGGTTCCTTCTATGTAACCGACCCCATGTAACCCTAGATCTCTCCGATGTCTATATAAACTGGAGAGCATAGTCCGGATAGCATATATTCATTACCATATACACATAGGCTAGACTTCTAGGGTTTGGCCATTACGATCTCGTGGTAGATCAACTCTTGTAACACTCATATTCATCAAGATCAATCAAGCAGGAAGTAGGGTATAACCTCCATAGAGAGGGCCCGAACCTGGGTAAACATCGTGTCCCCCGTCTCCTGTTACCATCGATCCTAGACGCACAGTTCGGGACCCCCTACCCGAGATCCGCCGGTTTTGACACCGACATTGGTGCTTTCATTGAGAGTTCCACTGTGCCGTCAGCAAAGGGCTCGATGGCTGCTCCGATCGTCAGTAATGACGTTGTCCAGGGAGAAACCTTCCTCCCCGGACAGACCTCCGTATTCGGCGGCTTTGTACTGCGGGCCAACTCGCTTGGCCATCTGGAGCAGATCGACGGCTACGCCCCTGGCCGTCAGGTCAGATTCGGAAGCTTGAACTACATCGCGGATATCCATGGAGACTAGATCTTCAAGGGATTTGAGCCCGCGGCGATCGCTCCCCCTCCCCCCGATGAACGTGACTTAAATCTGTCATCAGATCACACCCAGGAGATGGTTCCTGCTGCTGCGACGGCCTTAGAGCCAAAGCAGATCGTGCCATCCGAGGCCACAGAGTCCGCGGCGTTGGAGCCGCACACGGACTCAACGCCCTGCAATATTCGCTTTAACCGAACTTCGGACTTGTCTCCGGCTATAAGTTCTGGACTGTGTACGCCCGCGGACACCGGGCTAGATCGGTTATCGATCTTCGAGTTCAGTGCCGCTGGCGTTTTCCAGCACTCGCCTTCGGGTGACGTGCTAAACTCGTTAAAGAACTTGTCTTTGGAGGAAGACTCACAGCCGAACTATGTTCGGTTCGAGCTAGAGGCGGATGACGAAGAATTTTGTTTCCCACCCACCACCCACTTCATAGCCACCGTCGATGACTTAACTGACGTGCTGGACTATGGCTTCAAAGACATCGATGATATGGAAGACGATGCCAAAAAGGATCAAGGCCAAGACCCGCCATTTACTGGACGTTGGACGGCCACCTCTTCGTACGACGTGTACATGGTTGATAGACCCAAAGGATCTGGCGACGACAAAGAAGAGCCAGATGCGAATAAAACCTTCGAGACGCAGTCCAAGCGCCGGCGCCCCAAACGCCGCTCTAAGCCTCGTCGCTGAAGAGACGGCAACACTGGCACCGGAGAGAATAGTACTCCAGGCGACGCCGAAAACAATGAAGACCCTGTCGGAGCTACATCCGAACAGGAGGAACATGACAACAGGCAAGACAACCCTGATGAACAGGCCATAGAAGATGACTCAGAGGACGATAGTTACCGTCCACCCTCCGAGGAGGAGACAAGCCTCGGCAATGAAGACTTCATCGTGCCTGAGGATCCTCTGGAGCAGGAGCGCTTTAAGCTTCAGCTCATAGCCACTGCAAGGAGCCTGAAAAAGAAACAGCAGCAGCTTCAAGCTGAACAAGTTCTGCTCGTCGACAGATGGACTGATGTCCTGACAGCCGAAGAATATGGCCTCAGGCGCCCAGCCAAGAGCTACCCGAAACGCAGACTGCTACCTCAATTCGATGAGGAAGCACCAGAGCACACATCTCCCTCGCGTAATGCAGAACGACCACCACGTGGTCGAGACAGGGTGGCCGACCGGCCACCCCGCGGCCGGGATAAAGCGGCAACTCAGGCCGAACAGCAGCCTGCCCCACCGCCTCGTAAAAATAGAGACAGAAGAGTTCGGGGTCACACGTACGACCTCCGTCAGATCCTGGACGATAGAGCAGGACACACAAGATCGATCTACGGATCACGAGGGCGTGGCTCGAAGCACGACGACGGCTACCTATTCGGACGTGATAAACCTAACCACGCCCGGGCCGAATACCGCAGACGAACTCTGTCGGAGTAAATGGCCACGGGTAGCCTAACCGACTCCCCCTGGCTCTTCGAAAAATTATCAGGCCGTTCAGGCCTTCAAGCATACAAAGCATAGGGCCGCCTTCCCCCGCCGGCTATCCCCAGGGCCGACTCCCAGAAGGCGACACAGCCTCAGAAACCTCCCCCAAGAAAGATACGAGATAGCCGACTCCAGGGAGCCGGCCCCAAGAGGACCGACTCCCAGAAGCCGGCCATGAAGAAAGCCGACTCCCAGAAGCCGGCCATGAAGAAAGCCGGCCAAGACTGCACCTACTAAGACTGTACCCACGTAACGGCGATAGGATGGGGCGTGGCCGCAGTATAGCCCACTACCCCCGAATCCTGGAACATGCATGGCCACAGGGCACCGTACGGGCCAGCCATCCCCCGTCCGGCGCGGCACTGTAGCCATGTTGGCCTCGATGTCACCCACGACAGGTGCCAGTACGGCCCGTGGGCGGCGGGCCCCTTTGCCAGAGAGACATCTGAAGACGGCCTGGCCTCCTCTAGTCGGCCAGGGATGTGGCCGGCTCCCAATAGCCGGCTACCTCCCTCCCTCGAAGCATGCGCCCCATTAAGGAGACAAGACGAGGTAAGGCTACAGTGAGAGCTCGCAAGGCGGTGACACTGTAGCCACGCTTACCTCGACAAAGCCCTCGTCATCAGAGGCAAGGCAACAGTAACCAGCCGCTGACAAAGCCCCCAAGCAGTGGGGCCGGCCTGCCGGCCAAGAGGCCGGCAGCCGGCGGGACCCACCAGTCGGCAGGCCCCAATGACCGGCGGAGAAGCCGGCGAGCATAGACACTGATGGCTGGGACGCGCGCCCAGCCGGATTACCATTGTACCGCTGGGGGGTAGGCCTATATAAACCCCCCGGGGCACCCATGCAAAGGGTTGGTCTCATAAAATTCCACACACCACATAGAGAGAAAAGGAGAGCTAGCCTTGCCCTTCTTCTTCCTCTAGCCAAACAGCTCAAGGAGCACTTGTAGCTACTTGTATTGATCTAGTGATCATGCGGAGACCCCGCAGAGCAAGACTTATCTCCACGGAGAGCCCCGAACCTGGTTAAGATCCGCCGGCGTGCATGTCTTTGCCTCATCCCGTTTCCAGGCACCGGCGATGTTTTACTAGCTCCCACAATGATAAGCCACCCGTTTGCATATGTCGCACCTACCACCCGACATTTGGCGCCCACCGTGGGGCCGGGTGCACCGTCGTCCGGAGACCTGTTCTGGACGGGAACCCTTTTTCTCCCCCGCGAGCGCAGCCAGCCTGCTACGCCCGACGGCGCTTGCCCCGACGCGCTGCAAGGCGTCGACGACGCCTACGCGGCAAGCTGCCTCGCCGATCTTCTTGGCGAGACTCGCATCTCCGACGAGCCCGCGTCCAGCGCAGGCACAGACTACCCCGAGAGCCGCCTCGTCAGCCTCCTCGACCAGCTTCACGTCTCCAGTGAGCTTGCTGTAGACTTGGAGTCGGTCGGCTCCACCGACCCGATGCTTGTCGACTCCGACACGGCATTGTTCGACCCCAACCCCTCCGACGTGGTAGTCTTCGATGACCCTCTCCCTCGAGCTGACAGCGGCAGCAGCGCTGTCACTGAGGTGCTGGTCATCAGCCACGTCGCCGACTCGGGCGAGAACGCCCACGACGCCCTACAAGCGGCGATTCATGACTTGTCCGTCCCCATCCCGGCGGATGCCGACGCCGAGACCCTGGAGGCACGCCGCCTCGCTCTCATCGCGGAGGGCCAGAAGATAGCCTCCATGAGACGCCTCACCGAGGCCCACCAGCGGATGTCGACCGCGCCGCTTTTGGTACGCCGCCTCACGGCGGGCCGAGCCGAGTCAGCCTCGTCAAGAAGCGCGGCGCGGCCATCGCCAGCGTGCTGGGGGCGGACCGCCCCGTTTACGCCACACCGCTCGAAAATCTGCGAGCTGCTCAGGCGGCAGTAGAAGAGCTGAATGGGCTGGGGGCTGATGAGCTCCCCTACATGACAAGGCGTATCCAGCAGCTGATCGATGCGGCCGCAGAACGGCACGAAGCCGGCGCCCGCGCTGAGAGGCCTCCCCCGTGCCGAGAGCACGCCGCGACATCCCGATCGCCGACTACGAGCGGCGCCCGCGCAAGGAAGGACATGGAACCGGCTGCTAGCCGCAGCCGGACTCGAATCACCATCGAGCGCGACGCAGAAGGCCGCCCTCGAGCAGTGAAGCACCAAGGCGATCTGCCTCCTCCCCCGCCTCGTGGGGAGAGATGTCTCACCCCGCCGCCTGTCACCCATCCGACTCTCGGTGGCCGACTAGGCCGCCGCGAGGGAGTCAGCGAGAACGACGCCCGCCACCGGATCGACCGCCTAGCTCGATCCCTGGCGCTAGAAGAAGAAGATGAAGTCGGCCCCCCATGCTTTGGCCCCCGCATCCGCGACGAACCCTTCCCCAAAGGGTTCTCGCTCCCCAGAGACACGCCCAAGTACAACGGCTCTGTGAAGCCGGAAGATTGGCCCTAACGGCGTGCGGAAACCGCCACCGGAAGACGTGCGGAGGGCTTTGGGCCGCAAAGAATCCGCGCCTGGGCCTAGGCGTAGGAGTGGTGGGCCCTCGGCCTGCGGACGCGCCAACAGACTCCTTTTCAGCCAAGGGACGCAACGTGGTTCGCAGGCAGCGAGCGGCTGGTCCGCAGCTCGGCGCACGCGCCAACAGACTCCCGCCTTCCGACTTTATAAATTTCGCCGAGACGGCGCGCCCAACTGAAGCCGGCTCCCAGCTGCTGGCTCGTCAAGATAAGAAGCTGACCGAGCTTCTCGACCTCCTCTCAGCCTCGAAGCCCAACCAGCTTCGGGGACTACTGTCGGAGTAAATGGCCACGGGTAGCCTAACCGACTCCCCCTGGCTCTTCGAAAAATTATCAGGCCGTTCAGGCCTTCAAGCATACAAAGCATAGGGCCGCCTTCCCCCGGCCGGCTATCCCCAGGGCCGACTCCCAGAAGGCGACCCAGCCTCGAAAACCTCCCCCAAGAAAGATACGAGATAGCCGACTCCAGGGAGCCGGCCCCAAGAGGACCGACTCCCAGAAGCCGGCCATGAAGAAAGCCGGCCAAGACTGCACCTACTAAGACTGTACCCACGTAATGGCGATAGGATGGGGCGTGGCCGCAGTACACCCCACTACCCCCGAATCCCGGAACAGGCATGGCCACAGGGCACCGTACGGGCCAGCCATCCCCCGTCCGGCGCGGCACTGTAGCCATGTTGGCCTCGATGTCACCCACGATAGGTGCCAGTACGGCCCGTGGGCGGCGGGCCCCTTTGCCAGAGAGACATCTGAAAACGGCCTGGCCTCCTCTAGTCGGCCGGGGATGTGGCCGGCTCCCAATAGCCGGCTACCTCCCTCCCTCGAAGCATGCGTCCCATTAAGGAGACAAGACGAGGTAAGGCTACAGTAAGAGCTCGCAAGGCGGTGACACTATAGCCACGCTTACCTCGACAAAGCCCTCGTCATCAGAGGCGAGGCAACAGTAACCAGCCGCCGACAAAGCCCCCAAGCAGTGGGGCCGGCCTGCCGGCCAAGAGGCCGGCAGCCGGCGGGACCCACCAATCGGCGGGCCCCAATGACCAGCGGAGAAGCCGGCGAGCATAGACACTGACGGCTGGGACTCACGCCCAGCCGGATTACCATTGTACCCCTGGGGGGTAGGCCTATATAAACCCCCCGGGGCACCCATGCAAAGGGTTGGTCTCATAGAATTCCACACACCACATAGAGAGAAAAGGAGAGCTAGCCTTGCCCTTCTTCTTCCTCTAGCCAAACAGCTCAAGGAGCACTTGTATCTACTTGTATTGATCTAGTGATCATGCGGAGACCCCGTAGAGCAGGACTAGTGGTGTTATCTCCACGGAGAGCCCCGAACCTGGGTAAGATCCGCCGGCATGCATGTCTTCGCCTCATCCCATTCCAGGCACCGGCGATGTTTTATTGGCTCCCACAATGATAAGCCACCCGTTGGCATATGTCGCACCTACCACCTGACAAACTCCCTCAGAGCTAGGCCACGACGCGGCCCGATATAGAGGCGCCGCACACCATCTCTGCTTCACAGATGAAGTACTGGATCACGAATTCCCCGAGGGGTTCAAGCCTGTCAACATTGAATCATATGACGGCACAACCGATGCTGCAGTATGGATCGAGGATTTTATTCTCCATATCCACATGGCTCGAGGAGATGACCTCCACGCCATCAAATACCTCCCATTAAAACTCAAACGACCAGCTCGACACTGGTTAAATAGCCTGCCTGAGAATTCCATCACAGCTGGGAGGACTTGGAAGAGGCTTTCCTTGATAACTTCCAATAAACTTATGTGCGGCCACCAGACGCCGATGACTTAAGCCATATACTTCAACAACCCGGAGAATTAGCCAGAAAATTCTGGACTAGGTTCCTAACTAAAAAGAACCAGATCATTGACTGTCCGGATGCCAAAGCCCTAGCGGCCTTTAAGCATGGCATCCGGGACGAATGGCTCGCCCGCCACCTCGGCCAAGAAAAGCCGAGGTCCATGGCAGCCCTCACGGCACTTATGACCCGCTTCTGCACGGGAGAGGATAGTTGGCTGGCTCGCAGTACAAACACAGCCAACGAAATAGGCCCCTCCGAGGCCAAAAGCCGCACCGGGAAGCTCCGGCGCAACAGACACAAATGCCGAAGCAATGGCGATAACACCGATGACACTATAGTTCACGCCGGATTCAGTGGCTCCAAGTCCGGCCAGTGAAAGAAGCCCTATAAAAGGAGCAGCGGAGGACCATCCAGCTTGGACCGCATACTCGATCGTCCTTGCCAGATACACGACACCCCAGACAAACCGGCCAACCATACTAACAGAGATTGCCGGGTATTCAAACAAGCTAGCAAGATAAACAGCAGAAACAAGGAAGGGGAATCACAGAGCAAGGACGATGACGAAGAGCCCCGGCAGCCGAACACCGGAGGGCAGAAGAAATTTCCCCCTCAAGTGAAAACGGTGAACATGATATACGCTACGCACATCCCCAAAAAGGGAGCATAAGCGAGCACTTAGGGACGTCTATGCGGTAGAGCCAGTCGCCCCAAAATTCAATCCATGGTCATCATTCCCGATCACCTTTGGTCGTCGAGATCACCCAACCAGTATCCGCCATGGCAGTTCAGCCGCACTAGTCCTCGACCCAATTATTGACGGGTTTCACCTAACACGAGTTCTGATGGACGGTGGTAGCAGCCTCAACCTGCTCTACCAAGACACAATGCGGAAGATGGGCATTGACCCCTCACGAATCAAACCAACAAAGACTACCTTTAAAGGTGTCATACCAGGCGTAGAGGCCCGCTGTACGGGCTCAATCACGCTGGAGGTGGTCTTCGTTTCTCCGAACAACTTCCGAAGCGAAGAGTTAATCTTTGATATCGTCCCCTTCTGTAACGGCTATCATGCGCTGCTTGGACGAACCGCGTTTGTTAGATTCAACGCAGTGCCACACTATGCTTATCTCAAGCTCAAGAAGCCCGGTCCACGCGGCGTCATAATAGTCAATGGCAATACAGAACGCTCCCTCCGAACAGAGGAGCACACCGCCGCCCTAGCAGCAGAAGCATAGAGCGGCCTTCTCAAGCAGCACCATAGTACGGCTGTCGAGCCCTCGGACATCATTAAGAGGTTCCGGACTACGCTGCAACAGGACGACGCGGCTCCTCAAGAGCTCGACTAGCAATTCGGCCTCCGTCCCAGTCTCAATGAGGTAGTGGCATTCGTACCACGCGTATAAAATTACGCACTCGAAACCCCATGGGTATTGACGGAGGCATACCCCGTTCGCAATCCACAGTACGGCTTGACCGGCCCTGGGATTCGCATGCTTTTACTTTTAATCTTTTTACGGGTTTTCTTCTCTTTTCGAGGACTACACGGACAACCCGCCAGCAGAACACACCAAGGAGGCAGGGAGCTCTGGCTTACAAGGGAATCCCCAGGTGGTCTCTACTAAACTATGGCCATAATTGCTTTTCATACTCGCATGTAGCTCGCCCTTGGCAACGGCGTGTTAAATAGACTTACTTGCTTATCGCATTGCTTGTACAAAGTACGCCTCGACGTACTAGTTACACCACAATGGTGAATACACGGTAGCGTCAGCTTATTACTTCATTTTCCCGTTTCCTCACCTCGGTATTAATTACTCATTGCACACGTACACCATGGTACGTATTACTACGCCAAGGGCTTCATTACACCCTGCATCACGGCAATAAAAGTCCTAACACTTTTACAGTATAGTTCAGCACCGCGAACTTATAGCATTATATGCATCGGCTCCGAATCATGTCTTTGGTCAATAGTTGGGTTGCCCGCCTCATGTGCTTATTACCTTACGTTTCGCTACATCGACTAGGGTAGTAAAGGGAGAACTAATGCGATTGTGTCCCGGTCCTTTCGGACGAGCACCTTAGTAGAGAAAGCCGAAAACTGACTGTTATGATGCGGCGAGAGCTGGTCAGCTGTTCGAGAGGTTCCAAATCGTTGGAGGTTTTTTTCGCTTCTTGCGAAGGATCGGTTCTTCCGATTAGGCGTGTATAATGCCCCTAATTCGGCCTTCCGAACACTAGGGGTTTCGCCAACTTTATTAATTGTCAAACTCCTATGGCTAAGTGAGGGCGGTAAAGGCCGCATAGTCTGATTGCCTTGTTCGTTGTGCTAAACACCTCCTTTAAGGACCAGAATGTGGAGTAAAGAGTGTTTAGATTTATCCCGAACACCCCCGTACTATCTACGTGGGGGCAGAAGCCGACGACTGGTCAACCCTCAGATTTAATAAACGGCCGCACAGGAGGTAAAATTTAAATCATAAACATTATACTACATAACATCATTGTTCCATATTACAGAACAAGGTAATACACATGTTCTCATGGGAATATTACATCCTTCGAACATTGTTCCGCCACAAGGCGTGACCCTTCCAGAACACTGTCAAAATAGTTCTCGGGTCGACGATGCTCCTTGCCCTCCGGCGGTCCCTCGGTCATAAGCTTCTTCGCATCCAGCTTCGCCCAATGCGTCTTGACGCGGGCAAAGGCCATGCGCGCACCTTCAATGCAGACCGACCGCTTCACGGCTTCGGGCCGCGGACAGGCACTCACAAGCCGCTGCACAAGTCCGAAATAGTTGCTAGGTATAGGATCGGCAGGCCACAGCTGGACTATCAGGTCCTTCATGCCTAGCTCTGCCAACCTGTGCAGCTCGACCAACTGCTTTAGATGGTCGCTGAAAGGTACCGGATGTTCGGATCCTAGATGTTGGGACCAGAACAGCTTCTCCGTAGACATCCCTTCCTCGGCTCTGTAATACTCGGCAGCATCTGATACAATGTGCGGCAGATCCGCAAACGCCCCTGGAAAATCCAAATTCAGGATAAGTACAAGGAACGTTTCTTCTATATACTTGCTATGCATGGTGAAGGACTTACCCACTGTAATCATCTTGGCCGCTTGAATTTCCTGGAGGGCGCTCTGGGCTTCGGCTCGTGCATCCTGTGCGCTCTGGTGGACCTTCGCCAATTCAGACTCTTGCGCCTTACAATCGCGCTCCAGGGACTCAAATCTCTATCGCGCCCTAGAGCTGTTGCTGCGCCACGCCGACCCGGGCCTCGTGATTCTCGCGCGAGGCGCGTTCCTTGGCCGCTTTGTCCTCGGCCTCAGCTAGCGCCTTCTTAAGAGTTGCCACCTCAGTCGTGGCCCCTAATAAAGTTTATGACACTTTAGTCCAGTCAGACTATTCATTTTTTGAAATATACCTACAGGTTACTGCAAACCTTGGTTATCCTCCAACTGCTTCTTCACGAGGCCGAGCTCCTCCTCGGCCCGCTCCAGTTTCTGCTTCAGTCCGGAGACCTCCGCAGCATGAGCAGTGGCAGCCTTAAGCGATACCTGCTTATTCACATAGACAACTCATGTTATGCTCCTGCGATATTTATTCTCGATCCTCTGTTCGGATTTTGTTCTCGAACACCAAACGGAGCATCAGGAGCTACTGTCTATACTGTGATATTTTTTCTACAATCACATTGCTTACCTCGAAGCCTGTTAGAAGGCTAGTGCAGGCTTCTGTCAGTCCGGCTTTGACGAACTGAACCTTCTCTATCACCGTGTCCATAAGGACACGGTGTTCATCCACAATAGAGGCGCCTCGTAGCGCCTCCAGCAGATTATCCGGTGCCTCTCGTTGGACAGAGGTCACCGGTGGAACAGGCATATTCCCTCCTTGCAGCGAATGCCGCTCGCTGGACCCTGGAGCTGTGTAGATCTCCGGAACGGTATCCGGCTGAGGTCCAAAGGGAACTCGGGCCCCGTCGCAAGTACCCATGGGGACTTTTTTCCCGGCATGTCCGGTGGCCGAAAAGTCATCTTGGGACGTCACCCCGATGATCTCCGGAATCTCCCCCCGGCCTGGGAAAGCCTTTTTGGACACCACCTCGTCATCACCCTTGGGTGAGATGGAATGAGCAGGTGGCGGATATATGCTAGCCGTCTCTTTCGAGTCTGGCGAATCCTCAGTTGAGGATTGCGGGGAGCCATCGCGTGCCGGACTGCAGTAACAAGGCTTACAATATGTCAATACTAGAAACCAGGAAGGCCATACGGTTGTGGGTTCTTGTTGGGGATATTACCACTTGGCGTAAACCGGCCAGGAGAGGCCGGGTTAACTTCATAAGTAGTTCATCTGTATCTGAAGCCCATGAAGACAGACGGTTACGCTTCATGAAGGCCCAGGGCTCAAAGCCGGTTTAAGGCCTGTAGACACAAACCGGCATTGAGATGTAAACTTGTGTTGTAAGATAGAAGTAGAAGAGACCGAGCCGGACACGATTATGAACCGGCCTCGGAGTCTGTAAACCGACGGGCATCAACCCATGTATATAAGGGGACGACCCGGCGGCGGTTCAGGGACAACGGACAACAAATCGAGACTCGGGAAAAGCGTATTCGCTCCCTGGTCATCGATACCCCATCAATTCCATCACAACTAGACGTAGGCTTTTACCTTCATCGTAAGGGGCCGAACTAGTATAAAACTCTCTTGCGTCCCTTGTCCGCTTTAACCCCTTTAAGCTAACCCGTAGCGATGGCTCCACGACTAAGTCCTTTCTCTAGGACATCTGTCGTGACAAAACCATGAAAGTTGGCGCCACCGTGGGGCTATCACACGATGGTTTCAAGTTCTTGGAGGGCAGCTTCGAAGGACTCAAGGGTTATGCTGTGGGACAGATGACCAATCTGGTATTCAAAGTGTGTAAGTGAAGGAAGAAACAAGTTTCACATCTTGCTATGGTAATTTCAGATCTACCGCGCGTAGGAAAACAAAATATATTCTGACCTAAATTCCAGCGTACTAAAAGTTCACCAAGTTCAGATGAGTTGGATATCAAAAAGGTGCTGAAACTACTACCACGCGAGATCTATGTGGCTTAAACTACTACCGTGCGAGATCTACGTGGTTTTTGGATCTAATCCATGGATATAAATAAGGAAAAAGAAGGGCGGCGATGAACACTGATGAACGACAGAAACCCTAAAGTGCAGATCTATGGTAAGAGAAAGGGGAGACTTATGAATGCTGTTGAACAGCGGCGGCGCGCGGAGGAGCTCTGGTACGTTCAGGTCGATGCAGCGGCCAAGGTTGGTGCAGCAGTCGAAGGTTGACGGCGGCGGCCGAGGTCGAAGGGTCGGGCGTCGCGAGGATGAAGATGAAGCAAAGAGGCACGAGGGGGAAAATGGAAAGACCCCCTGGCCCCATTTATAAGGGAGATAAATGACAGATGCGAAAATCGAGGAGCCGGATTTTTGGATATGAGGTGATGCTGTCGCCTCGATTGTCGGAGGCTCGTTAATGACAGGTGACATCACGGCGGTTTACCATGATCCTAGAAAATGATGTCATGGCGGTTTACAAGATTGTCTGAAGATATTGAAGAAGAAATTTTCTTAAGTATTAAGGATTGACATGAACCAGTTCAAATCAATCTGGGGCCTAATGTTGGGGATATTACCACTGGGCGTAAACCGGCCAAGAGAGGCCGGGTTAACTTCATAAGTAGTGCATCTGTATCTGAAGCCCATGAAGACAGACGGTGACGCTTCATGAAGGCCCAGGGCTCAAAGCCGGTTTAAGGCCTGTAGACACAAACCGGCATTGAGATGTAAACTTGTGTTGTAAGATAGAAGTAGCAGAGACCGAGCCGGACACGATTATGAGCCGGCCTCGGAGTCTGTTGTAACGCCCACGATGCGGCTATATCTCCCACGTGTCGAGGCACGACTTAGAGGCATAACCGCATAGTGGTTTTGTCGCAAGAAGGGTCATCTTCACACAATCCCATGTAATGAGCAAGAATGGGATAAAGAGTTGGCTTACAATCGCCACTTCACACAATACATAAATATCATCCATACATCATCCAAAATACAATCATATAGACCGACTACGGTCAAAATCCAGATGAAAATAAGACAACCCCAAATGCTAGATCCCCGATCGTCCCAACTGGGCTCCACTACTGATCATCAGGAAAAGACACATAGTAACGACCACGTTCCTCGTCGAACTCCCACTTGAGATCGACGCCATCATCTGCATTGGCATCGTCGGCACCTGCAGCTGGTGTTGGAAGTATCTGTGAGTCACGGGGACTCAGCAATCTCACACCCGCGAGATCAAGACTATTTAAGCTTATAGGACAAAGAGGTACAGAGAGGTGGAGCTGCAGCGGCAAAAGCATATGTGGTGGCTAACTTGCGCAAATGAGAGCGAGAAGAGAAGCAAAGGAACGGACGTCATCTAGCAATGACCAAGAAGAGGTCCTGAACACCTACTTACGTCAAATATAACACAGACCGTGTTCACTTCCCGGACTCCGCCGAGAAGAGACCATCATGGTTACACACGCACTTGGTGTATTTTAAATGGGTCAAGTGACAAGTTATCTACAACCGGACATTAACAAATTCCCATCTGCCTCATAACCGCGGGCACGGCTTTCGAAAGAAAATACCCTGCAGGGGTGTCCCAACTTAGCCCATCATAAGCTCTCACGGTCAACGAAGGATAAACCTTCTCCCGGAAAGACCCGATCAGTCTCGGAATCCCGGTTTACAAGACATCTCGACAATGGTAAAACAAGACCAGCAAAGCCGCCCGAATGTGCCGACACATCCCGATAGGAGCTGCACATATCTCGTTCTCAGGGCACACCATCCTCTCCTAGCACTAGTTGTTCGCTCTATTGCCATGCTCCGATACCTATCACTTGCTATATTATGTCTCCTATTTTAGCCATGTCAGCCCCTAACCATCCTCTCCTAGCAAACCGTTGTTTGGCTATGTTACCGCTTTTGCTCAGCCCCTCTTATAGCGTTGCTAGTTGCAGGTGAAGTTGAAGTTTGTTCCATGTCGGAACATGGATATGTTGGGATATCACAATATCTCTTATTTAATTAATGCATCTATATATTTTGGTAAAGGGTGGAAGGCTCGGCCTTATGCCTGGTGTTTTGTTCTACTCTTGCCGCCCTAGTTACTGTTATACCGGGATTATGTTCCTTGAGTTTGCGTTCCTTACGCGGTCGGGTGATTTATGGGACCCCCTTGTCAGTTTGCCTTGAATAAAACTCCTCCAGCAAGGCCCAACCTTGGTTTTACCATTTGCGACCTATACCTTTTTCCCCCGGGTTTTCTAGAGCCCGAGGGTCATCTTTATTTTAAACCCCCGGGCCAGTGTTCCTCTGAGTGCTGGTCCAAACTAGAGCCACTTGCAGCGCCACCTTGGGGAAACTCGAGGATTGGTTTTAGCTGTACGTAGTGTTCATCCGGTGTGCCCTGAGAACGAGATATGTGCAGCTCCTATCGGGATTTGTCGGCACATCCGGGCGGCTTTGCTGGTCTTGTTTTACCATTGTCGAGATGTCTTGTAAACCGGGATTCCGAGACTGATCGGGCCTTTCCGAGAGAAGGTTTATCCTTCGTTGACCGTGAGAGCTTATGATGGGCTAAGTTGGGACACCCCTGCAGGGTATTATCTTTCGAAAGCCGTGCCCGCGGTTATGAGGCAGATGGGAATTTGTTAATGTCCGGTTGTAGATAACTTGTCACTTGACCCAATTAAAATACACCAAGTGCGTGTGTAGCCGTGATGGTCTCTTCTCGGCGGAGTCCGGGAAGTGAACACGGTCTGTGTTATGTATGACGTAAGTAGGTGTTCAGGACCTCTTCTTGGTCATTACTAGATGACGTCCGTTCCTCTGCTTCTCTTCTCGCTCTCATTTGCGCAAGTTAGCCACCATATATGCTTTTGCCGCTGCAGCTCCACCTCTTGCACCTCTTTGTCCTATAAGCTTAAATAGTCTTGATCTCGCGGGTGTGAGATTGCTGAGTCCCCGTGACTCACAGATACTTCCAACACCAGTTGCAGGTGCCGACGATGCCAGTGCAGATGATGGCGTCGATCTCAAGTGGGAGTTCGACGAGGAACGTGGTCGTTACTATGTGTCTTTTCCTGATGATCAGTAGTGGAGCCCAGTTGGGACGATCGGGGATCTAGCATTTGGGGTTGTCTTATTTTCATCTGGATTTTGACCGTAGTCGGTCTATATGATTGTATTTTGGATGATGTATGGATGATATTTATGTATTGTGTGAAGTGGCGATTGTAAGCCAACTCTTTATCCCATTCTTGTTCATTACATGGGATTGTGTGAAGATGACCCTTCTTGCGAAAAAACCACTATGTGGTTATGCCTCTAAGTCGTGCCTCGACACGTGGGAGATATAGCCGCATCGTGGGCGTTACAAGTTGGTAATCAGAGCCTTCCCCGACTTAGGAGCCCCCTGCTTGATCGAATCGCTGGCGTTGTTGAGTCTAGAATAAAAATGTTTTGAGTCTTAGGATTATATATATCGGAGAGTAGGATTCTTTTTACTCCTCAGTCCCTTCGTCGCTCTGGTGAGGTCTCCTGACGTAGAAGTTTTGACTACTCTCTCCTCAAATTTCACTAAAAAAAATTTAGGATCACGCGGGTATCTTGGAATCGTTCCGATCGATTTGTGACGAGAACATTGTTCTTGGTGCCTCCTGTCATTTAGGGGTTGTGGCAGTGTCCCGGGGAGTTGAGCTCCGAGGTGTTGTCGTCACAATTTTATCGTTGCAGTTCTGGAATACCTGAGTTTCGCCGACATCGAAATCTCTTTTATGCAGTTGTTGGTGAGATCACCTCGACGCCACCCAGTACTGGGGCGGGAGTTCGGGAGTATTGCCATAACTTGTATAACGGATGTTTTTCGAAGGTTGAGGTAAACGATTTCCGAAGGTTTCTTGGTTATGTGTTGACGGATGGATACAGCTGGATCTAGGGATTGCTAGTTTGGGTGATATATATTTCTGTCCCCTGTATCCCCTACACCAGATTGCATAACCAGAAAGTTTCGGGAGTTTATAAGTGGGAATTCAAGTAGCCTTAGGATGTCTTTCTAACAGATGCATGATATGAGATTGGGGTTCGACGTCTAGTGGTCCGCCTGTATACGGTTGATTTTTACAGTGGTCTCGTTGTGTCTTAAAGAGTCCATGGCTTTGCCGACTCGGGGACGCTTCGTATGTCATGTGCACAGCCTTGTACATGATGGTGCTGTACGATTGAGCCCGTGTGGGCCCCACCACGAAAACTTCGGACGAAATATCTATCATATGTTTGTTCCGGTTTATTCTGCAAGCCAATACTTTGTTTTATTTTGTATTGTCGTATTCGAGTTACTTCGAATTCATATGTTCATTCCATATCTTTTCAACTGGCTTCTCAACTTATGGAAGTGTGATGGTTTACTACGGAATTCATTCGTTCATCTTCGTTCGAATGTTTATTGTGAAGACTATATGTTGCAATTTCTATCCGTTGACTCTACTTATCTTTTATCTATCAAGATGCTAACGGATGTCACCCTCTTCAGGATGGCTCCGCCAACGCGTCAGAATCCGGATCGCAATGAAGGGAGTCAAGCGAACCCTCCGCCACCACCTCCACCTCCGGAGGCATGGCAAGCAATCATGGCAGCCACCAACGCCAATGCTCAGATGATTTTGCAACTCTTGCAAGAACGTACTCAAGGGCAAGGCAATCAAGGCAATCAAGGTCAAGGCAACAATCAGTTTCACTTTGCCACTCTCAACCAGTTTCTCGCAAATCAGCCCAAGTCTTTCATCTACTGTGCCGAGGCCACGGATGCCAATGATTGGCTTGTGGACACCAACAAGCATTTTGAATGTAGCAATGTCAGGCCTGAGGACTTTGTCAAGTTCGCTTCTTTCCAGCTCAAGGACCAACCTGCTGATTGGTTTCAGCAATACAAAGATTCCAGAGGAGGTCGTGTGATTACTTGGACTGACTTCTGTCGGGACTTCAAAGCGCACCACATTCCACAAAGTGTTGTTGAGAGCAAGCGTGAGGAGTTCCGCAATCTCAAGCAAGGAAACATGTCTGTGTATCAATACAACATTCAGTTTCAGAAACTTGCTCGCTTCGCTAAACAAGACGTTCCTGATGAGAAGAGTATGATCTATCACTTCAGAGGTGGCCTTAAAGAGGATATGCAGTTAGCTCTCGTTCTTGTTGAGCCTACTCAGTTTGATCAATTCTACAATATGGCACTGAAGCAAGAGGCTGCTCAGCTCAAGTGTGAGGCTTCTAAGAAAAGAGTCAGAGACGTAGTCCAGTCTTCTTCTTCCTCACTTGTGTCAGCTAAGCAACAGAAGTTCTGGTTGCCTCCTCCTCCTCCGTTTCGTCAGCCTTACCAGCAGAAGAACAAAGGTGGCCATGGTTCTTCAAACTCTTCCAACTCTGGCTATCAGAACAAGTCTCAGAATCAAGCTCCAAAGTCCAATGCTCCTTATCACCGTCCACTCTCAGAGGTGACTTGCAACAAATGTCAGCAGAAAGGTCACTATGCTAACAAGTGCTTCAACCAGAGGCGTCTTCCTCCTCCTCCTGTCAGATCTTCCAGCAATGCAGTGGTCAAGCATAATCCAAAGTCTGCAAAGGTGAACATGATGAATGCAGCTCAAGCGGAGGAATCTACTGATGTGATAATGGGTAATCTCTCAGTTAACGATATTCCTGCAAAAGTTCTTTTTGATACTGGTGCATCGCTTTGTTTCATGTCAAGACCGTTTTTTGCCAAGCATGAATTCACTTGTTCTCATCTGAGTAAACCCATGGATGTCGTTTTTCCAGGTAAACGTTTGAGTTCTAGTATGATGGTTCCGGATGTCTCCATCAAGATGGGCGACTATAAATTTCAGTCTTCTCCAATTGTTCTTGGTGACTCGGATATTGATCTTATTCTCGGGATGGACTGGCTTTCTAAGCACAAGGCTCAACTTGATTGTGCTGCCAGAGAAATTCAATTGACACACTCGTCTGAGGATGTGATTGTTTTTGCAGCTCGTGATGAAACCATTCGGTTTTTCTCTCTCAATGAGAAGGGCGAATTGGATGCCATCTCTCAAATTCCAGTCGTTTGCGAGTATCAAGATGTTTTTCCAGAAGAGCTTCCGGGTATGCCTCCACACCGGCCAGTTGAGTTCGTTATCGAACTAGAGCCTGGTACTGTACCCGTTTGCAAGCGTCCATACAAGCTTGGACCTAACGAGCTGAAGGAATTGAAGCAGCAGCTCGATGAACAAGAACGTCTGGGTTTGATCAGACCGAGTTCTTCTCCATGGGGTTGTGGTGTTCTTTTTGTCAAGAAGAAGGATGGCATGGACCGACTTTGTGTCGACTACCGTCCACTGAACAAGAAGACAATCAAGAACAAGTATCCACTTCCCAACATCAATGAGCTATTTGAGCAACTCAAAGGGGCTAAAGTATTCTCGAAGCTTGACCTTCGTATGGGTTATCATCAGATTCGCATTCATGAAGAAGATATTCCCAAGACAGCATTCAGAACAAGCTTTGGCTCTTATGAATATACTGTCGTGTCTTTTGGCCTTGTCAATGCTCCTCCGGTGTTCTCTCGGATGATGAATTTCATCTTCAACCCCTATACCAATGAATTCGTTCTGGTGTATCTCGATGATATCTTGGTCTTCTCCAAGAATAAGCAGGATCATGCCAAACATTTGCGATTGGTGCTCGACAAGCTCAGAGAGTATCAATTCTATGCGAAGTTCTCCAAATGTGAGTTTTGGCTCGATGAAGTTCTTTTCCTTGGTCACATTATCTCTGCCAAAGGCATCGCTGTTAACCCGAGAAGGTGTCCGCAGTTCTGGATTGGGAACCTCCTCAAAATGTCAAGCAGCTCCGCAGTTTTCTGGGTCTTGCAAGCTATTGCCGAAGATTCATTGAGAATTTTTCCAAGATTGCAAAGCCTCTTTCCAACCTCCTACAGAAGCATGTGAAGTATGTCTGGTCTCCTGAGTGTGACGTTGCTTTCAACACTCTCAAACAGAAACTAGTCATAGCTCCTGTCTTGACTCCTCCTGATGAATCCAAGCCGTATGAAGTTTTCTGTGATGCTTCTCTCCAAGGTCTCGGTGTTGTGTTAATGCAAGAGAAGAAAGTTGTGGCCTATACCTCTCGACAGTTGAAGCCCAACGAGAAGAACTACCCCACTCACGATCTTGAGTTGGCGGCAGTTGTCCATGCATTGGTTACGTGGAGACATCTCTTGTTGGGAAGACAAGTGGACATTTTCACTGATCACAAGAGTCTCAAGTATATCTTCACTCAGCCCAACCTCAACCTCAGGCAGACTCGATGGGTCGAAATGATTCAAGAGTACAATCCGAGTATCGAATATACTCCAGGCAAGGCCAATGTCATTGCAGATGCTTTAAGCAGGAAAGCTTATTGCAACAGCTTAATTCTCAAGCCTTTCCAACCGGATCTTTGTGAAGCTTTCCGCAAGCTGAACCTCCAAGTTGTTCCTCAAGGCGTTCTTGCCAACCTCATAGTATCTCCTACTTTGGAAGATCAAATTCGTGAGGCACAACTCCTTGACGCCATGGTGAAGAAGGTGAACGTGGTATCAACAAGGGTCTTTCCAAATACAAGTGCTATCGCATTGATGACAGAGACACTTTGTTCTTCGAGGACCGGATTGTGGTTCCCAAAGGTGATCTAAGGAAAGTCATAATGAACAAAGCGCACAATTCTCTCCTTTCCATTCATCCTGGAAGTACGAACATGTATCATGACCTCAAGCAGTCGTATTGGTGGACTCGAATGAAGCGAGAAATTGCTCAATTCGTAAATGAATGTGATGTCTGCCGAAGAGTGAAAGCAGAACACCAACGACCAGCTGGTCTCCTCCAACCTCTTGCTATCCCAGAATGGAAGTTTGATCATATCGAAATGGACTTCGTGACTGGATTTCCCAAGTCCAAGCGTGGAAATGATGCTATCTTTGTTGTCATCGACAAGCTCTCTAAAGTGGCTCATTTCCTTCCTATCAAAGAATCCATCACAGCAGCTCAGCTGGCAGAGCTCTACACCTCCAGAATTGTCTCTTTGCACGGCATTCCACAATTGATTTCTTCTGATCGTGGAAGCATCTTCACCTCTAAGTTCTGGGACTCCTTCCAGAAGGCCATGGGCACTAACATTCGCTTCAGCACAGCTTTCCATCCTCAAACTAGTGGCCAAGTCGAGCGAGTCAATCAAATTCTTGAAGATATGCTCAGGGATTGTGTCATTTCCTTTGGTATGAAATGGGAAGATTGTCTTCCTTATGCTGAATTCTCCTACAACAACAGCTTCCAAGCGAGTTCGGGCAAAGCCCCATTCGAGATTCTCTATGGCAGAAAGTGCCGTACTCCTCTCAATTGGTCAGAGGCTGGTGAACGCCAACTTCTTGGCAATGATTTAATCACTGAAGCTGAAGAAATGTGTAAAGTCATCCGTGATAATCTCAAAGCCGCGCAATCGCGCCAGAAGAGCTACTATGATAGTAAGCACCGTGATTTGGCTTTCGAGATCGGAGACCATGTTTACCTCCGCGTCTCTCCAATGAAAGGCACTCGTCGCTTCGGTATCAAAGGGAAGCTTGCCCCTAGATACGTGGGTCCTTTCAAGATCATTGGCAAAAGAGGCGACCTCGCCTATCAACTTGAGCTTCCTTCCAACTTCGCGAACGTGCACGATGTGTTCCACGTGTCACAGCTCCGCAAGTGCTTCAAGACGCCTGAGCGCACTATCGACTTCGAAGAGATTGACCTCCAAGAAGATTTGTCTTATCATGAGCACCCAGTCGCTATTCTTGAAGAAACTGAGCGCAAGACTCGCAACAAGTCTATCAAATTCCTGAAAGTGAAGTGGTCGCACCATTCCGACCGGGAAGCCACCTGGGAATGCGAGGACCATCTCCGTTCCGAATATCCGGAGTTCTTTCAGTCCTAGATCTCGGGACGAGATCCTCTCGTAGTGGAGTGTTGTAACACCCCGCATGTAACTTGCCATATTTGTAACTCCGACTCTTGCCATTTCCGGCTATGTGATATGTTTTTCCCTCCGTTGTCGGGTTTTGTCTTTCGTTTTGTATTTTGTCATGTCTTGCATTTTCATATCATGTCATCATGTGCATTGCATTCGCATACGTGTTCGATAGCAAAGATAGAAGTGATTTCGAGGGGTGGTCATCTTGCCTGCAAGATTCTCAGAGTTGTCGAAGGCTTGATCCTCGTAAGCGTACTCGACAGGTTCCTCGTTCACGAACTCGTCTCCCGGCTCTACCCAAGACAAGAACACAAATAAACGGAAACCACAATCAACAACGAGAAATGCGCAAGCAACATGATGCAAAACATGTATGATATGCAAGATATGATATGCGATGCATATGCGTGCTCCGGAAGGAAAATGATGAACATGGCAGTAACTTGGCAAACCAAGCATGCCACTGGAAATATGAGATGATTTCGGTCGAAATCGATATAAAGATCACCGGAATCGGATGCACGGTTTGCAAATGGCAAGCAAAACAAGAATGACACTAATCTGCGATAAACAGCAAGATAGCACTTAAAATACAACAAGTAACAATGCTACAGCAGCCCAACATAGCCACAAAGCATATGACAGTAATCTACAGGAAATGCTTGACAAAAGATGAACAGTGAGCTATGGCTAGTTCACAACATATCAAGCTCAAACAAGCATGGCAAAAGTGCAAAAGATTACAGGTTCACAGACTTGGTGAAAAACTGGACATGGCAGAAATCATCATCAGGTAGCAATGTTCAGAGCATGAAATCAACATGCTACAGGAACTTAACATAGCAAAACAAGGCATGGTAGTGTTCTACTAAATGCACATGACAAAAGTCCCTTATTGACCATAAGCCAAAAAGGACCAGAAGATATGATGGCAAGCATGTAAACATAGCAAGTTTCGTTATCAGGTTTCAGACTTTGCAGAAAACAGAGCATGGCAGAATTATTAATATGTAGGTCTCTTTGTGAGCCTGATTCACTCACTACAGAGCAATGCATGACAAACCAAGCATACCTACGGCAAGATGGCTTGTTTATGAAGCTAACCATGGCAAGAACAATTGCATATCATGTATGGATCAACCACAATAAGCTTGGCAAAAATGCATATCATGTTAAGAATCTGCCAGAAATATTTTATAGCAAAAGTAGAGCAAGATTGAGTCATGCTGTGTTACTCTAAAATTGCAAACAATTGCAGTAATGGATCAATTACAACTATAGCTACAAAACATCCTTACTGAACATCTCCAAAATATGCATGGATCTCTCTGTAGCATCAAGCTTACATGGCAACAAAATTACAGCAGACAAGGACTTAGAGAAATCACTAAGTCCCTGAAATCAGAAATATTACGGGGCCTACTTTGCATTCTTGTGCTAGTCACCACAAATATCACAAAAATACATGGACTACACCGCTGGAAAGATGGCATGGCATGCTTCAAAACACATGTAGAGCTCATGCTCAAAAGATGCACAGAATAAATGATACAAAAATGACAAATCTCCAAGTTCTGCTAAGAACCAGAGAATAACAGCAACTAGCCGTCTTCCAACGAAGATTTGGGCATCAAGATGACCTCTAATGAACATGGTTCAATTTAACAAAATGAAGAGCATCACGAGACAAACAATTTGACATATTATACACGCAAATCGGAGCTATATGGACAAAGTTATCGCATCGGGAACAGGAGCACTTGCGGATAGAATTCTCAGACTTGGGAAAGAAACGGAGCGAGAAAGTCAACGGGGGAGTTACTGTGTGTCTTTTCCTGATGATCAGTAGTGGAGCCCAGTTGGGACGATCGGGGATCTAGCATTTGGGGTTGTCTTATTTTCATCTGGATTTTGACCGTAGTCGGTCTATATGATTGTATTTTGGATGATGTATGAATGATATTTATGTATTGTGTGAAGTGGCGATTGTAAGCCAACTCTTTATCCCATTCTTGTTCATTACATGGGATTATGTGAAGATGACCCTTCTTGCGACAAAACCACTATGCGGTTATGCCTCTAAGTCGTGCCTCGACACGTGGGAGATATAGCCGCATCGTGGGCGTTACAAGTTGGTATCAGAGACAACAGACAACAACTCGAGACTCGGGCAAAGCGTATTCGCTCCCTGGTCATCGAAACCCCATCAATTCCATCACAACTAGACGTAGGATTTTACCTTCATCGTAAGGGGCCGAACTAGTATAAAACTCTCTTGCGTCCCTTGTCCGCTTTAACCCCTTTAAGCTAACCCGTAGTGATGGCTCCACGACTAAGTCCTTTCTCTCGGACATCTGCCGTGACAAAACCACGACAGTTCTGGTACTTACGAAGCAGCCCAAGGCTTGGTCCAACGAGGTCGCTCCGGACTGCTATCAACGTCCCACACGGAGTTATCCGCTTGGGAGCCTTTAACCCTCTTAGGCGCTTTCGCCTCCGGATCTGGGGGGCCTCCTTCCTCTTCCTCCCCACCTCAGGTGGGGAATCGTTTTCTTCTTCTTCCTCTTCATCATCGTCATCGCACGAAGAGGAAGTTTCGTCCTCGGACGACATGTCCGGAGTGCCTTTTTGGCAAGGGCATTTCTTGGCCCCTTTGGCCGCTTTCTTGGCCGTCTTCTCTGGCACGTCATACGGCGCCGGAAACAACATCTTCGTCAGAAGTGGGAATTCTTCCTCCTCAGGAAGCGGAGCCGGACAGTTAATCTGCTCCGCCACCTCGATCCAAGCCTGGTAAAGTAGGTGGAGGAGCTCAGTATCCATCCTCAAAATATGCCGGTGACGGGTGTACCTCGAAAGCACTAAATACTTACCGAATTGGCCTGGCGCTTTGAGCTAAGCCCACAATTTTCAGTCGTGGGTGGGGGCGTCTTGCCGGCCTTGAAGAGCGCTTTCCAGATGCCTTCGTGTGCTGTGCCGAAGAGCCTTCGCAGCGTCTGGTGCTCGGCAGGGTCGTACTCCCACAAATAGCAAGTCCGGCGTTGGCACGGAAGGATCCGGCGGATGAGCATAACCTGGATCACATTCACAAGCTTGATATTTTTGGTTATCATATTCTGGACGCATGTCTGGAGCCCAGTTATCTCGTCCAAAGACCCCCAGGTCAGGCCCTTTGCCAGGAAATGAGCCGCATCGGAACTCTGGATCGGAATTCAGGGGCTGCTGCCCAATCGGCGTCACGCGGCTCGGTGATGTAAAACCACCCCGACTGCCATCCCTTCACCGTCTCCGCGAAGGAGCCTTCGGGCCAGGTGACATTGGGCATTTTTCCCACCATGGCGCCTCCGCACTCTACTTGTTGACCGCTCACCACCTTCGGTTTCACGTTGAAGGTCTTCAGCCATAGGCCAAAGTGAGGCGGGATGCGGAGAAATTCTTCGCACACAATGATAAATGCTGAGATGTTGAGTATAAAGTTGGGGGCCAGATCGTGGAAGTCCAACCCATAGTAGAACATCAATCCACGGACAAATGGATGAAGGGGGAATCCCATCCCGCGGACGAAGTGTGTGAGAAACACAACCCTCTCATGGGGCACGGGGGTAGGGATGATCTTCCCTTTTGCCAGGAGTCGGTGAGCAATCTCCTTGGCTAAATAGCCGGCCTCCCGGAGCCCCGCGATGTCCTTCTTCTTAACGGAGGAGGCCATCCACTTGCCTCCAGCTCCGGATCCGGATATGATTGGAGTGCCTTCTCGAACGAGGAAAAGCTAAAGCTTGGGCGCTAGAGCTCGAGGAAGGAAGGACTAAGGATGAAGAAGGGTGTGGGTAAAGGCAGAGTGTCCTTACCCCCTTATAAAGGCCGCTAATATAAAGCGCCTCCCCACTCGTCCTAAAAACTCGCCTATTCCCAAGGGCTGTGTAAACGGCACGGTTGAGTTACCCATGCCCGCATTGATGAGAATCCCGCAATAAGGGGACACGATCTGTGCTACGACAAGACGTGCCAATAGCAACCGCGTCTCGAAACGTGGGGTGGCAGATAAAAACGGTTCGAATTATGACCGGGCAGATGCAATGTCGTGTTGTAAAGAAGCTGTCAACAGATTAGATTCGTGCAAATATTATATTCTCTCTGCGGTTGTGTATGGTGTGGGTAACAGGTCCGGATACAATCATCACATTCGAAGACTATCTTGGAGTTCGGAGAAAGGGGAACCCGCCTTGCAATGCCGAACACAATCTGTGCGCCGGACTCCTCGTCATTGAAGCCAGGTTCAGGGCCTACTGAGGGAGTCCTGGACTAAGGGGTCCTCGGGCGTCCGGCCTGTTATTCATTGGGCCGGACTGATGGGCGGTGAAGATACGAAGGCCGAAGACTATACCCGTGTCCGGATTGGACTTTCCTTGGTGTGGAAGGCAAGCTAGGCGACCAGCTGTGAAGATTCCTTCTTATGTAACCGACCCCATGTAACCCTAGATCTCTCCGGTGTCTATATAAACCGGAGAGCATAGTCCGGATAACATATATTCATTACCATATACCCATAGGCTAGACTTCTAGGGTTTAGCCATTACGATCTCGTGGTAGATCAACTCTTGTAACACTCATATTCATCAAGATCAAGCAGGAAGTAGGGTATTACCTCCATAGAGAGGGCCCGAACCTGGGTAAACATCGTGTCCCCTGTCTCCTGTTACCATCGATCCTAGACGCACAGTTCGGGACCCCCTACCCGAGATCCGCCGGTTTTGACACCGACATTCTTGCCTAGGAGTTTGATCATTAATAAAAAGACGGAAACCCCTAAGGGTTATAAGTGTTCAATTGAAGAATTGCCTACCAAAGATGACAATACCTAGATCTATTCTTGTTTTTATGCCTAGCTAGGGGCGTTAAACGATAGCGCTTGTTGGGAGGCAACCCAATTTTATTTTTGTTCCTTGTTTTTTTGTTCCTGTAATAAATAATTCATCTAGCCTCTGTTTAGATGTGGTTTTATGTTTTAATTAGTGTTTGTGCCAATACAACCTTTGGGAAGACTTGGGTCAAGTCTTTGTGATATTGCTGTAAAAAACAGAAACTTTACCGCTCACGAGATTAGCTGCCATTTTTTACTGGAGAGCGATTTTAGGTTGATTATTTTTGCAGATGATCAATAGATAAATTCCTCACGTCCACCAATTTATTTCAGAATTTTTGGAGTTCCATAAGTATACGTTTGATACAGATTACTACAGACTGTTCTGTTTTTGACAGATTCTGTTTTTCGTGTGTTGTTTGCTTATTTTGATGAATCTATGGCTAGTATCGGGGGGTACGAACCATAGAGAAGTTGGAATACAGTAGGTTTAACACCAATATAAATAAAGAATGGGTTCATTACAGTACGTTAAAGTGGTGGTTTGTTTTCTTACACTAACGGAGCTCATGAGATTTTCTGTTTAAGTTTTGTGTTGTGAAGTTTTCAAGTTTTTGGGTAAAGATTTGATGGATTTCGGAGTAAGGAGTGGAAAGAGCCTAAGCTTGGGGATGCCCAAGGCACCCCAAGGTAAAATTCAAGGACAACCAAAATCCTAAGCTTGGGGATGCCCCGTAAGGCATCCCCTCTTTCGTCTTCGTCTATCGGTAACTTTACTTGAGGCTATATTTTTATTCACCACATGATATGTGTTTTGCTTGGAGCATCTTGTATGATTTGAGTCTTTGCCTTTTAGTTTACCACAATCATCCTTGCTGTACACACCTTTTGGAGAGACACACATGAATCAGAATTTATTAGTATACTCTATGTGCTTCACTTACATGTTTTGAGCTAGATAATTTTGCTCTAGTGCTTCACTTATACCTTTTTAGAGCACGGCGGTGGTTTTATTTTATAGAAATTATTGATATCTCATGCTTCACTTATAATATTTTGAGAGTCTTTTAGAACAGCATGGAAATTTTCTTTGGCTATAAAATTAGTCCTAATATGATAGGCATCCAAGATGGGTATAATAAAAACTTTCATATAGAGTGCATTGAATACTATGAGAAGTTTGATACTTGATGATTGTTTTGAGATATGAAGATGGTAATATTAGAGTCATGCTAGTTGAGTAATTGTGAATTTGAGAAATACTTGTGTTGCAGTTTGCATGTCCCGTAGCATGCACGTATGGTAAACGTTGTGTGAAAAATTTGAAGCATGAGGCGTTCTTTGATTGTCCTCCTTATGAGTGGCGGTCGGGGACGAGCGATGGTCTTTTCCTACCAATCTATCCCCCTAGGAGCATGCGTGTAGTGCTTGGTTTTGATGACTTGTAGATTTTTGCAATAAGTATATGAGTTCTTTATGACTAATGTTCAGTCCATGGATTATACGCACTCTTACCCTTCCATCATTGCTAGCCTCTTCGGTACCGTGCATTGCCCTTTCTCACCTTGAGAGTTGGTGCAAACTTCGCCGGTGCATCCAAACCCCGTGATATGATACGCTCTATCACACATAAACCTCCTTATATCTTCCTCAAAACAGCCACCATACCTACCTATTATGGCATTTCCATAGCCATTCCGAGATATATTGCCATGCAACTTTCCACCGTTCTGTTTATTATGACACGCTTCATCATTGTCATATTGCGTTGCATGATCATGTAGTTGACATCGTATTTGTGGCAAGGCCACCATGCATAATTTTTCATACATGTCACTCTTGATTCATTGCCTATCCCGGTACACCGCCGGAGGCACTCATATAGAGTCATATTTTGTTCTAGTATTGAGTTGTAATCCTTGAGTTGTAAATAAATAGAAGTGTGATGATCATCATTATTAGAGCATTGTCCCGTGTGAGGAAAAAAAGAGAAAGGCCAAATAAAAAAAGAGAAAGGCCAAAAAAAGAGGAGAGAAAGGCCAAATAAAAAAACGAGAAGGCCGAAAAAAATGAGAGAGAAAGAGAGAAGGGACAATGCTACTATCCTTTTTTTCCACACTTGTGCTTCAAAGTAGCACCATGATCTTCATGATAGAGAGTTTCTTATATTGTCACTTTCATATACTAGTGGGAATTTTTCATTATAGAACTTGGCTTGTATATTCCAACAATGGGCTTCCTCAAATGCCCTAGGTCTTCGTGAGCAAGCAAGTTGGATGCACACCCACTTAGTTTCTTTTGTTGAGCTTTCATACATTTATAGCTCTAGTGCATCCGTTGCATGGCAATCCCTACTCCTCGCATTGACATCAATTGATGGGCATCACCATAGCCCGTTGATTAGCCGCGTCGATGTGAGAATTTTTTTTGTCTTCTCCACACAACCTCCATCATCATATTCTATTCCACCCATAGTGAGGGAGTCCTGGATTAAGGGGTCCTCGGACGTCCGGCCTGTTTGACATGGGTCGGACTGATGGGCTGTCAAGATAGAAGACTGAAGACTCTCACCCGTGTCCGGATGGGACTCTCCTTTGCGTGGAAGGCCAGCTTGGCGCCCGGATATGAAGATTCCTTTCTCTGTAACCGACTTTGTACAACCCTAGTCCCCTCTGGTGTCTATATAAACCGGAGGGTTTAGTCCATAGGGACAATCATAATCATACATGCTAGACTTCTAGGGTTTTAGGCATTATGATCTCGTGGTAGATCAACTCTTGTAATACTCATATTCATCTAGATCAATCAAGCAGGAAGTAGGGTATTACCTCCATAGAGAGGGCCCGAACCTGGGTAAACATCGTATCCCCTGTCTCCTGTTACCATCGACCTTAGACGCACAGTTCAGGACCCCCTACCCGAGATCCGCCGGTTTTGACGCTAACATTGGTGCTTTCATTGAGAGTTCTGTTGCATCGTCTTCAAGAGGTTCGATGGACCATTCAATCATCTACAACAATGCTGGGAAGTTTTGTCCCCAGATATATCTTCGTATTCGGCGGCTTCGCACTGCGGGCCAACTCGCTTGGCCATCTAGAGCAGATCGACAGCTACGCCCCTGGCCATCAAGTCAGGTTTGGAAGCTTGAACTATGTTGTTGATACCCGCGGAGACTTGATCTTTGACGGATTCGAGCCCACGGAAGCCGCTCCCTACCACCGCGATGAACATGAACTAAATCTGTCATCAGACCATACCCAGGAGATAGCACCTGTAAGTGCTCCGGCCCTAGATCCGGAGAAGATTGCGCCATCCGAGGACGAGAAGCTCAACCCCGCCACGGGAGCCACAGACTCAGCGGCGCTGGAGCCGCACACAGACCGAACCTCGAGCGTGACCTACATCACTGGAACCTCGAATTCGTCTCCGGCCAGAGGTTCCGAACCATGCGCGCCCGCGTCCGTCGAGCCCGATCAAGCGTCGGTCCTCAAATTCAGTGCCGCAGACATCTTTGGGCACTCACCTTTAGGCGATGTGCTGAACTCATTAAAAACCTCTCCCTAGTAGGGGACTCACATCTGAACTATATCCGGTCCGAACTAGAGGTTGATGACGGGGAATTTCGCTTCCCACCCACCTCCCACTTCATAGCCACTGTCGAGGACTTAACCGAGATGCTCGATTACGGCTCCGAAGACATCGACGGTATGGATGACGATGCTGGAGAAGAGGAGGCCCAAAACCCTCCATTTATCGGACGCTGGATGGCCACTTCCTCGTATGATGTGTACATGGTGGATACACCCAAAGAGAATAGCAATGGCGACAAGGAAGACCCAGTCGAGGATAAACCTCCTGAGATACAGCCAAAGCGCTGACGTCAGCGGCGCCACTCCAAGTCACGCCATGGAAAAGAAAGCAATACCGGCACAGGAGAAAACAATACTCCGGACGATGCCGAAGACAATGAAGACCCCATTAGGCCAACCTCCAAGCAGGACGAATGGGAAGACGGGCAAGTTCGCCCTGATGAACAGGCCATAAACGAAGACTCGGAGGACAGTAATTATCTTCCGCTCTCCGAGGATGAGGTGAGCCTCGGCAATGAGGATTTTATCGTGCCTGAGGAACCTCTCGAGCAGGAGCGCTTCAAGCGCCAGCTAATAGCCACTGCAAGAAGCCTGAAAAAGAAGTAGCAGCAGCTTCAAGCTGATCAAGACCTGCTCAATGATAGGTGGACTAATGTCCTGGCAGCCGAGGAATACGGCCTCGAGCGCCCAGCCAAAAGTTATCCAAAGCGCAAATTTCTACCTCAGTTCGATGACGAGGCGGTGGAGCCCGTACCATCATCGCGCAAAGCTGCTGACCGACCACCACATGGCCGGGACAAAGCGTCAACTCAAGCCGAACACCAGCCCGTACTACCTCACTGTAAAGGCGGACATAAAACAGCTCGGGGACATACATATGACCTGCGGTAGGACTTGGACAGTAGAGCAGGCCAGAACAGATCGATCTATGGATCGCGGGGGTGTGCCCCGACACGCAACAACGGCTACCTAGCCGGACGCAACAATCATAATCACGCCCGGGCCGAGAAACCCACACAGACTCCATCCGAGCTACGTCGCGACGTGGCCCGATATAGAGGCGCCAGACACCCCCTTTGCTTCACTGACGAGGTAATGGAGCATGAATTCCCAGAAGGGTTTAAACCCGTGAACACCGAATCATATGATGGGACAACAGACCCCGCGGAGCGGGCGTTGTCTTAACATCCCCAACTAGAGACACGGTTCAGTATGTACTCCAAATTTTATACACAGACTCCAACAACGCAGCCGAATACGCGGCCTTACTGCATGGTCTTTGGATGGCCGTCTCCATGGGCATACAACGCCTAGAGGTGCATGGGGATTCAAACCTCGCAATATCCCAAATAAATGGAGACTTCGACACCAAAGATCCAAAGATGGCGGCCTACCGTAACGCCGTTCTCAAAATGTCAGCTCGGTTCGAGGGGCTCGAGTTTCATCATATGGCTCGAGAAAGTAATCAAGCGGCGGATGTCCTTGCTCGCATTGGCGCAAAGCGTGACCCCGTCCCACCTAACATATTCCTGGAAAGGCTCTTCAAGCCATCCGTGGTGTGGCAAGGGGAGAGCGGCAACACCACTCCAGACCCGATTATACCCCCAGATTCCGAACACAATACCGATATCATTGGGGGCTTAGCCACCGAAATAACACCATCGTCCCATCTAATCATGGCAGTCATTGCCCCATGGACCGAACCCTTCTTGGCCTACCTTAATAGGCGAGAGCTCCCTGAGGACCAGAACGAGGCTCGCTGCATTGTCCGGCACTCGAAAGCCTACAAGGTCCATGACGGAGAGCTCTATAAGAAAAGCGCTACCGGAGTACTTCAAAGATGTATCTCTGAAGAAGAGGGACGACGGCTCTTGGCTGAAATTCATGCCGGTCTCGGTGGTCACCACGCCTCGGCTCGGGCCCTTGTAAGTAAGGCCTTCCGTACAGGTTTCTATTGGCCGACGACCCAAGTAGATGCACAGGACCTTGTCCAACGGTGCGTCGGATGCCAGCTTTTCGCCAACCAAAGCCATATGCCACCCATCGCTTTACAAACAATCCCCATCACTTGGCCTTTTGCGGTCTGGGGGTTTGATATGGTCGGACCCCTTAAAGGAGGAACCCACAAGAAAAAATATCAGCTAGTCATGGTGGACAAATTCACTAAGTGGATAGAGGCCAAACCAATTAAAACGGCCGAAGCCGGACCAGTGATAGACTTCATATCCGGTGTCGTGCACCGTTATGGTGTCCCACACAGCATCATCATCGACAACGACTCCAATTTCATAGCCGATGAAGTGAAAACCTGGTGTGCTAATGTGGGCATTAAGCTCGATTACACCTCCGTCTACCACCCGCAAACAAACGGTCAAGTCGAACGTGCCAATGGTCTTATTATGAGCGGCATCAAGCCTAGAATAGTGCGGTCTTTTAAAGACAGACAAGCATTGGGTTGAGGAGCTCGACTCCGTACTCTGGGGGCTGTGGACCACGCCCAATCGCACTATCGGATATACACCCTTCTTCATGGTGTACGGTGCAGAGGTTGTGTTGCCTTGAGACATTATTCATGACTCACCTCGAGTGCGCATGTATGAAGAGAGAGAGAGAGGCCGAGCATGATCGGCAGGACAGCTTAGATGCCCTGGAGGAGGAGCGCGACGTTGCAAAAGCCTGTTTCGCATTTTATCAACAGCAGGCTCGTAGATATCAAAGCAGAGAAGTGCGGGCCAAGACTTATAATGTTGGCAAACTCATTCTACGCTTGCCAGAGAAGAAAAAGGACAAACTCAAGCCCAAGTGGGAGGGTCCCTTCATCATTGACGAAGTTCTCACCGGAGGAGCGTACCGCCTGCGTGATGCATCAGACAATCGCCTAGAGCCGAACCCATGGAATGCGGCCAGACTCCGAAGATTCTACGCCTAGCGCCGAACTCTTTGTTTGTCTTCTTCTCCCTTTTGTTTCCATTACTTTTTCCTCTCTTTTGACCTTTTCTTTAGCTTTAAAGCTTTCGTGCGGCTAAACCGCGCACCTACGGCGTACATATTCCTCAAATATGTACGCCCATAATACATGGGGGCTTCTTGTACAGAAGCTTATTATTATTATTTTCCGGGCATCAAGCTCACCACATATGTGTTTTTTCTCATATGTACTTTTTCTTCGCCATTATATGCATCGTTATGACTTAAGTTTTGGCCAAGCTGGGTTGCCTGGCTCCTGTGCTTATGCCCTACATTCCCATTTGTTCGGCTAGGGCATAAAGGGAGCACCTCTGCGATTGTTACTGTCGGGTCATCCGGATGTGTACCTCAGACTGGGTGAAGCCGAAAGCTAGCGTTCTTAAGGGAATATTCGGTCGGCGGACTAAAGATGTTTTCACACTCATTACACTATGAACCCCGGATGTTACGTATACTGCGATTTTTCCATCACAGTTCGGACACGCATATCAACGCATGTTCACCCAGGGAAAGGAACCCTTAACGGAACTATTCTCTCCGGAAGATGTTTCTTACAATTACAATGTAAAATAACATAGCTAGCCAGATACAACTTGTTTGTTTAAGCAACTATGACCACTACGCCTGGTTTCCACGCATACCCCGGTCTATCTTGCTGCTCAGGTATTCGGAAACACTCCGTGCCTTCGGGTACAGAGGTCGAAGTGAAAAGGTCTGCCATGACGATCGTTTTACAGTCCGTCTAGGGACAAATCTGTCAAGGAAAGTACATAGTCACTTGGACTCAAAAATTTCCTCCTCTATGCCATCTAACAGGCTGTCTAACTTGCAATCCTGTTGGGAATATTTTGTGGCTACTTTTACCTGGTTATATACCAAACTAACGGGAATTTCTTTTCTGTCAGACCCTAGAGGTCCAACCCGGGCCATATGATTTGGATCAAGCTTGGTGTACCGTGTCTTCACCATGGCCCAGGCCTCTCGCGCACCTTCTCAGCAGGCTGATATCTTCCATAACCGAATACGCCGCCGGGCTCCTTTGAATAGCTCCACGAGCTCCGCCATACTTCCTGGAGGGGAGGCGGATGACCATAAAGCCTTGGCAACACTCTGCATTGCTTCCCGAACTTGCTTGTGCCTTTGGGAAAGCTCTTGTAGCAGGTTGCCTTGAGATCCGGACATTTCCTCTTCGGGACGGCCAGTCAGCATACCTGCAGACAAAAATCTGTCAGTTCCTGCCCTCGCCGAATTACAGGGAGACAAGTTCAAAAAGCATACTGAATATGCCGCCTCGTAGCTTTTTATTCTCCTTCACGGAGTCAGCTAGCTCAGCTCGCACATCTTTTAGTTCTTCGCCCAGTAGAGTGTTGGAATCCTGCAGCTTATTCTTCTCATCCCCGACCTGTGTCAGCACACGATTGCCCGCGACCAGTTGCCATTTGGCTTCTTGTGCGACCTGCAGGGCCTCCTTCAGTTGATCTGATGATCCTGCCATGGGAGATACAAAAAGTATTAATATTGCTGGTACATGATTATATTTTCTCAATGGAGGGGAACATTACCAGGCGATGCCTCCTTGGATTTCTCCAGTTCGGCGGTAGCAGCAGCTAGCTGGGTCCGGCATTTTTCCATCTCTTGAGACAACATGTTGTTCTTCTCTATGAGCACCTGGGTATACAATGATCCTTAAAACAGTTGTATCAACTGCTTCAAGTCTCGGGGGCTACTGGTATATAATTATCAGATTTGTACAAATGTGTACTTACCCGCATATCTTTCAAATACTGGTATGTGGCTCTAGTAAGCCCATCTCGAGCAGCTAGGATGAATGCATCAGCCGAGCTGAAGGCGTTGAATGCCTCCTTTTTAAAGCCAGGGTCGTGAAGAGAGGCCCGCCGGCGCCGATGATTCATGGCGCTTTCCACTTCAGAGTTTGTGACGGATACATCATCTGACTCCTCTGCCGAAGGACAATCCGGCGTTTCTCCCGTATCAGCCCTCGCCTTTAAAGCAGGGTCGGGAACCTAACTTGTGGAGGCGCGGCTGGCAAGATCCCCAGACATAGTCCGACGAACGCTTTTCCTGATAAAGATACAATGGATAATGTCACAGTTTGATGTGACTGCCAGGGGCATGATCAAAAACCATACAACTTTGTTGAAGGCTCTGCCGTGTTGTCATTCGCTTTCCTCTTTGAAGATTTTCTTGGTGCGGGCACTGCTCTCTTAGGAGATGCCTCTGGCGCACGTTGAGGCATCGGGCGCCTCCCCTTTGGAGCACAAAATAGTGCGGTGAGTGAGGCGTATAAGGAAGCTCTCCTAAAGAAGGTGTCTCTTGATCACATGCGAGGCAGGGAGGAGACCGGGATAGTCGGCGGTGGTGGCCACTTCTGTGCCGTCATAGCTCGCCTGGTAGAACACCCCATCCTCGAGCTCCACGAATATGTCCGGATCCTCTTCGAATCCAGGGTCAAGGTCCCCGTTTTGATCCTCTGGCTATGGGGCGGGGCTATGGATCCCCTTGGTAACCTTCCACCATTCCTGTTACAGATGGATGGGTTAATGTCCATTAAAAGTGACTCAGGGAGAGGATCGAGTAAAGTGGTGGGATTAGAACTCACCCAGCTAGGAGGATTGTACATGGAGAATCCATCTTGATGTTTAATACGAGTGAACTCCTCTTTCTCCCCTTTGTACAGTTCGGCCAATATTTTGGCCAAAGCGGCGGGGGTGTCCGGACCCTTCCGACCGCAGTGGGAGGCGTCATCTTCCCCATTATAGTGCCACATGGGAAGCCCTCTGTATTGGAGTGGCTAAACTACCCGCACTATGGAAGTCGCCATTACCTCGACTATTGATAGTTCGAACTGGGCGAGCGACTTTATCTTGCCCATCAATTGACGGACTTTTGCACTATCTTCCTCCTCGAGGCTCCGAGGGCGCGAGCTGTGGCGTTTCTTCAACGGAGCGCTTCAAAATTCGGGAAGACCCATTCGGACTGGGCCGGGAAGGGCGACATCCTCAATATAGAACCACTCGGAAGGCCACTCTTCGGATGCCTTCTTCGGCGTGCCGGATAGGTATCCGATCCCGGCGACGCGCCATACCTCGGCTCCACTCACTTCGAATATTGATCCCTCTTGGTTACGAGGGACGAGGCAGAATAGTTTCCTCCATAACTCAAAATGGGCCTCACAGCCCAGGAATAGCTCACAAAGAGCAACGTAACCCGCAATGTGCAGGATGGAGGCAGGAGTGAAATTGTGCAGTTGGAGGCCATAATACTCCAGAAGTCCTCGGAGGAACGGGTGGATTGGAAATCCAATGCCTCTTAGCAAGTAGGGAACGAAGCACACTCGTTCCCCCTGGATGGATTGGGGAAATTTTCCGCCTGAGCCCCGCCGTTGAAGGAAGTCAATCCTGCTCGAATGGGGACTAGATCTGCGGGGGGGGGGGGGGATAAATCCCTGTGGTTGCAGCTTCACTAGCTAACCGTGGGATATGGAACATCTCTCCCAATCGCCTTTTTCGGAGCCGTGGGGACGGGAGGAAGAACTAGGAGCGCTAGCCATGTTGGAATGGTTCCTCCTAGCAAGTTCTGAGGATTTTCCGTGTGGTGTGGAATGGATCTGAGATCCAATCTCATTAAATAGACGCTTTTCCTACATGGTCGGGGTGTTATGTGCAAAAATATCCTGACCTCTTGTATTCGCTCGACACGTGGAAGCTGAAGCCATGGATGCACAGAAGCCGATGGGTACGACATTAAATGGAAGACCGAGTATAGCTCTTTGAAGTCATCGGAGGAGGAACCCGCCTTGCAATGCCGAAGACAATCTGTGCGCCGGACACATCGTCATTGAAAGCCTGGTTCGGGGGCTACTGAGGGAGACCTGGATTAAGGGGTCCTCGGACGTCCGACCTGTTTGACATGGGCCGGACTGATGGGCTGTGAATATAGAAGACCGAAGACTCTCACCCGTGTCCGGATGGGACTCTCCTTGGCGTGGAAGGCAAGCTTGGCGTCTAGATATGAAGATTTCTTTCTCTGTAACTGACTTTGTACAACCCTAGTCCCCTCCGGAGTCTACATAAACCGGAGGGTTTAGTCCATAGGGACAATCATAATCATACAGGCTAGACTTCTAGAGTTTTAGCCATTACGATCTCATGGTAGATCAACTCTTGTAATACTCATATTCATCAAGATCAATCAAGCAGGAAGTAGGGTATTACCTCCATAGAGATGGCCCGAACCTGGGTAAACATCGTGTCCCCTGTCTTCTGTTACCATCGACCTTAGACGCACAGTTCGGGACCCCCTACCCGAGATCCGCCGGTTTTGACACCGACACATAGTGCTATGTCCATGGCTCGCGCTCATGTATTGCGTGAAAGTTGAAAAAGTTTGAGAATACTAAAGCATGAAACATTTGCTTGGCATGTCATTGGGGTTGTGCACAATGAGAGCATTTTGTGAGACGAAAGTGAAGCATAGCCAAACTATATGATTTTGTAGGGATGAGCTTTCTTTGGCCATGTTATTTTGAGAAGACATAATTGCTTAGTTAGTATGCTTGAAGTATTATTATTTTTATGTCAATATTAAACTTTTGTCTTGAACCTTTCGGATCTGAACATTCAGGCCACAATAAAGAAAATTACATTGAAAATTTTGTTAGGTAGCATTCCACATCAAAAATTCTGTTTTTATCATTTACCTACTCGAGGACGAGCACGAATTAAGCTTGGGGATGCTTGATACGTCTCCAACATATCTATAATTTTTTATTGTTCCATGCTATTATATTATCTATCTTGGATGTTTAATGGGCTTTAATATGCTCTTTTATATTATTTTTGGGACAAACCTATTAACCGAAGGCCCAGTGCAAATTGCTGTTTTTTTGCCTATTTTAGTGTTTCGTGGAAAAGGAATATCAAAGCGAATCCAAACGGAACGAAACTTTCGCGAGGATCTTTCTTGGAACAAACGCAATCTTGGGGCCTTTTCCGGCGATCTGCCGGAGGGGGATTCAATCACAGAAGGCTTCTACATCAACACCATAGCCTCTCCGATGATGTGTGAGTAGTTTACCACAGACCTTCGGGTCCATAGTTATTAGCTAGATGGCTTCTTCTCTCTCTTTGGATCTCAATACAAAGTTCTCCCCAATATTCTTGGAGATCTATTCAATATAATACTTTTTGCGGTGTGTTTGCCGAGATCCGATGAATTGTGGGTTTATGATCAAGATTATCTATGAACAATATTTGATTCTTCTCTGAATTCTTATATGCATGATTTGATATCTTTGCAAGTCTCCTCGAATTATCGGTTTAGTTTAGCCTACGGTTTGAGATGAGATGGTGTTGTTGAAGATGTTGATGGAGATTGCCCTCCCAAGATGGGAGAGTTGTTGGTGATGATGAGGACGATGATTTCCCCATCCGGGAGAGAAGTTCCCCCGGCGGGATCGCTCCGCCGGAGGGTAAAAGTGCTTCTGCCCATGTTCCGCCTCAAGACAGCGACGCTCCGTCCCGAAATTCCTCTCCTAATTTTTTCTAGATTAAAATGACTTATATACCAGAAGATGGGCACCGGAAGTGGGCCTGGGTGAGCATAACCCACCAGGGTGTGCCTGGGCTCCCTAGCGCTCCCAGGCGGGTTTGTGCCCACCTGGTGGGCCCCCTCTGGTAGTTATTTTCTCCAATAATTCTTAAGTATTCCATAAAAAATCTCCGTGAAGTTTCAGCTTGTTTGGAGTTGTGAAGAATAGGTAGCCTGACGTAGCTTTTCCAGGTCCAGATTTCCAGCTGCCGAAATTCTTCCTCTTGGTGTGTACCTTGCAAATTATGAGAGAAAAGGCATTAAATTACTCCAAAAAGCATTATTATGGATAAAAACATCATAAATAACAGTAAGAAAACATGATGAGAAATGGACGTATCAACTCCCCCAAGCTTAGCCCTCCCTTATCCTCAAGCGAAAACCGAAATCGAAAAACATGTCCACATGCTTTGAGAGAGAGGTGTCGATAAAAACAAAATATGGACATAGAAGCATCATGTTGATTATTATAACAACAACAAAATTTAACATAGGACTTTTATCATATACTTCTCATTAATAAGTAATAGCTCATCACACAATCGAAGTTTAAAGCAAAAACTCTATTAGAAACCAACAAACTATGTTCTCAGTCAACTTTGCAACTACAATTCATCATCTTTTCAGGAAGGGTCACATGTCGGAGCCATTAGGAAAGTCCACATACTCAACCATCATACAGTCTTCTATGATTGCTAACACTTACCTCGTACCCATGAGCAAAACATTTCAACCAGACACATAGAAAGATAGGGGCTTAAAGTTTCGCCTCCCAACATATTCACCTCAAGGGTGATGTCAACAATAATAACTCATGCTATCTATATCCAACTCGACATATGTGCCTATATATTTCCTCATCACATGATGCTTGCCAAAGGAGAAAACTAAAATGGAATAGAAGGAAAACATTGACTCTTTCCATAAAGGTAAATACATAAAAGGAAAAGATAGGCCCTTCGTAGAGGGAAGCAGAGGTTGCCATGCGTTTATTTTGTTTGTATGCTCAATCCATAGTGCAAAAGAACCTCATGTTGTATTGCCCCTTAAGATGACAACCTTTATTATGCAGTCTGTCGCTTTTATTCCTTGTCATCCATGTTCTTACAACACTCAATTTTCTCTTACGCTAAATGAGCTCGCACTTTTAGAAGCAATTTTTATTGCCTTTTTGCACCGATCACAACTTACTTGAGGGATCTTGCTCAATCCCTAGGTAGGTATGGTGGACTCTTGAAAATAAGATTCGGGATTAAGGGTTTTTGGATGCACAAGTAGTATCTCTACTTAGTGCGGAATTTTTGGCTAGCAAAGATAGGGGGAAAGCACCACATGTTGAAGGATCTATGACAATGACTTCTATGTGAATATAAACGAACATAAATCATTAAGTTGTCTTCCTTGTCCAACGTCAACAATTTTGGCATATAATATTTTGATGAGGGCTCACAATCACAAAAGATTTCTAGGATAGTATATTTATATGTGAATCTTCTCTTCCCTTATTAATTATTTCATGAGTTGCATCATTGACTAATGCTATGTTTGTCAATCTCTAATAAAATTTTCTACTTATACTTTTCCTTATGTGGTTCCATCACCTACCATAGGATTAGTATATGATCTTATTGATTTATTTCCTTTCTTTTTATTTATTTCCTTTCTCTTTTTCCTTCTTTATTTGCAACATGAAAGTAAAGAAAGCAAAAAGTCAAACTAAACTTTATTATATAACTTGCACACGATTACAAGGATAGATCACTAAGCAAACTCTCAAGGAAGAAAGGATTGAACTAACTTTTATTAATCTAATGCAAAAGATCAAACTAAAATAAGTGAAACTAAAAAGAGAGTGGGATGACACGATACCGGGGCACATCCCCCAAGCTTGGCGGAAGCCAAGGGGAGTGCCCATACCCGATACTCAGTTCTCCTTTGGTAGTGCAGAAGATGATGGTGGCGATGAAGGAGAGATCTTGCATTTCCATGGCAATGGTGGTGCTGAGAAAGTGGAGGGTCTCCCCTTCACTTCCTCTAGTTTCTGATGGAGAATAAAATTATCTATCCTCAACTCGTCGTTATCCATCTCGAGTTTTATTATCTTCTTGCATAATGCCTCCATGCTCTCATTTTTGAACTGGGGAGGAACCGATTCATCTTCTTATTCTTCGAAGGTCCAGCTATAGTGCCCCTCATCCCCATAGGACCTGGGTTTTGCGATGAAATCAGCAACATAGCTCTCACCCTCAGAGTCTTGGGACGACATATTTTCAAAATTGTGCAGAAAACAACAAGAAAAGATAATAGAGGATTTCTCCGTGATACGGTGATCAACAGGTTCAGGAAGTATATATAGATTTTTTTTTATCTTGAAGGACAAGCATACAGAAGAAAAACAGAGTACCGAAGGTGTCCCAGGTGGGCACAACCCACCTGGGCGCGCCTTGCCTGGCGCGCCCTGGTGTCTTGTGCCCACCAGGGGACGCTTCCTGGAAGTTTCTTTATTTTCAAAATTCTTAAATATTCCAAAACTAATAAAAAATATTTTTACGGATTTTTCGGAGTCTTTTTACTTACCGTATCACGTACCTCCTTATTTTCATGATTCTAGAGTGTTCCGGAAGGACTCTTTTATGTGTTCTTCCGGCGTCAAAGTTTGGATGATATTACTTTCAACATTAGGGCGTACCTGAGATATAATGTTTTATTCATTGCCCATTGACAACCTTCGGGTTAGTACCTTCAGGATTATTTACTTTGATGGCTCCAGACTGGTAAACCTCCTCGATGACATATGGGCCTTCCCATTTCGAGAGGAGTTTTCCTGCAAAGAATCTGAAATGAGAGTTGTACAAAAAACATATTTTCCAACTTTAAACTCACGATTTTGAACTCTTTTGCCTTGCCATCTTTTTACTTTTTCTTTGAATAATTTTACATTTTCATAAGCCTGGGTTCTCCATTCATCTAGAGAGCTAATATTAAATAATCTCTTTTCACCAGCAAGTTTGAAATCATAATTGAGTTCATTGATTGCCCAAAATGCTTTATGTCCTAACTCAAGAGGCAAATGATAAGATTGTTCATAAACCATTTTATAAGGAGACATGCCCATATGATTTTTATATGTTGTTCTATAAGCCCAAAGTGCATCATCTAATTTCTTAGACCAATTCTTCCTGGACCTATTGACAGTCTTTTGCAAAATTAATTTTATTTCTCTATTGCTAAGTTCAACTTGACCACTAGACTGAGGATGATAGGGTGATGCAATTCTATGGTTAACATCATACTTAGCAAGCATTTTATGGAAAGCACCATGAATAAAGTGTGAACCACCATTACTCATTAAATATCTAGGGACCCCAAACCTTGGGAAATTAACTTCCTTAAGCATTTTAATGGAGGTGTTGGGATCAGCACTACTAGTTGGAATAGCTTCGACCCATTTAGTAACATAATCAACAACCAAAATATGTGTATACCCATTATAGGAAGGAAAAGGTCCCATGTAATCAAATCGCCAAACATCAAATGGTTCAACAGCAAGTGAATAATTCATAGGCATTTCTTGACGCTTACCGATATTACCTATTATTTTACATTCATCACAAGATGAGAAAAACTTATGGGCATCCTTGAAGAGAGTAGGTGATGTTGGAAATATGCCCTAGAGGCAATAATAAAATGGTTATTATTATATTTCCTTGTTCATGATAATTGTCTATTGTTCATACTATAATTGTGTTATCCGGAAATCGTAATACATGTGTGAACACATAGACCATAACATGTCCCTAGTGAGCCTCTAGTTGACTAGCTCGTTGATCAATAGATGGTTACGTTTTCCTGACCATAGACATTAGATGTCATTGATAACGGGATCACATCATTAGGAGAATGATGTGATCGACAAGACCCAATCCTAAGCATAGCACTAGATCGTGTAGTTCGTTTGCTAAAGCTTTTCTAATGTCAAGTATCATTTCCTTAGACCATGAGATCGTGCAACTCCCGAATACCGTAGGAATGCTTTGGGTGTACCAAACGTCACAACGTAACTGGGTGGCTATAAAGGTGCACTACAGGTATCTCCGAAAGTGTCTGTTGGGTTGGCACGGATCGAGACTGGGATTTGTTACTCCGTATGACGGAGAGGTATCTCTGGGCCCACTTGGTAATGCATCATCATAATGAGCTCAATGTGACTAAGTAGTTAGTCAGGGGATCATGCATTACGGAACGAGTAAAGTGACTTGCCGGTAACGAGATTGAACGAGGTATTGGGATACCGACGATCGAATCTCGGGCAAGTAACGTACCGATTGACAAAGGGAATTGTATACGGGATTGCTTGAATCCTCGACATCGTGGTTCATCCGATGAGATCATCGTGGAACATGTGGGAGCCAACATGGGTATCCAGATCCCGCTGTTGGTTATTGGCTAGAGAGCTGTCTCGATCATGTCTGCATGATTCCCGAACCCGTAGGGTCTACACACTTAAGGTTCGATGACGCTAGGGTTATAAGGAAGATTTGTATGTGATTACCGAATGTTGTTCGGAGTCCCGGATGAGATCCCGGACGTCACGAGGAGTTCCGAAATGGTCCGGAGGTGAAGATTTATATATGGGAAGTCATCATACGGTCACCGGAAATATTCGGGGGTATGCCGGTATTGTACCGGGACCACCGGAGGGGTTCCGGGGGTCCACCGGGAGGGTCCACCTGCCCCGGAGGGCCGTATGGGCTGTAGGTGGAAGGGAACCAGCCCCTAAGTGGGCTGGGCACCATCCCCCCCTTAGGGCCCATGCGCCTAGGGTTGGGGGGAACCCTAAAGGGGGCGCCCCCCTTGCTTGGGGGGCAAGCCCCCTCCCCCTTGGCCGCCGCCCCCCCCCCCTAGATCTCATCTAGATGGGCCGGCCCCCTTCTCCCTTCTCCCTATAAATAGAGGGGTAGAGGGAGGGCTGCAGCACCACATCCAAGGCGAAGCCCCTCCCCTCCCCAACACCTCTCCTCCTCCGCGTGAGCTTGGCGAAGCCCTGCCGGAGAACTGCCACTCCATCACCACCACGCCGTCGTGCTGCTGTTGGATCCCTCTTCCTCAACCTCTCCCTCCTCCTTGCTGGATCAAGGTGTGGGAGACATCACCGGGCTGCACGTGTGTTGAACGCGGAGGTGCCGTTGTTCGGTGCTAGGATCAAAATCTACCGCGATCTGAATCGCTACGAGTATGACTCCCTCATCCGCGTTCTTGCAACGCTTACGACTCGCGATCTTCAAAGGTATGAAGATGCACTCCCCTCTCGTTGCTAGTAAACTCCATAGATTGATCTTGGTAATGCGTAGAAATTTTTTAATTTCTGCAACGATCCCCAACAGTGGTATCAGAGCTAGGTATATGCGTAGTTTCTATGCACGAGTAGAACACAAGTTGTTGTGGGCGTCGATTTTGTCAATTTACTTGCCGTTACTAGTCTTATCTTGATTTGGCGGCATCATGGGATGAAACGGCCCGGACCGACCTTACACGTACGCTTACGTGAGACAGGTTCCACCGACTGACATGCACTAGTTGCATAAGGTGGCTAGCGGGTGTCTGTCTCTCCCACTTTAGTCGGATCGGATTCGATGAAAAGGGTCCTTATGAAGGGTTAATTTAAATTGGCATATCACGTTGTGGTTTTGGCGTAGGTAAGAAACGTTCTTGCTAGAAACCTATAACAGCCACGTAAAAAATTTGCAACAACAATTAGAGGACATCTAACTTGTTTTTGCAGCATGTGTCATGTGATGTGATATGGCCAGAAGAATGTGATGAATGATATATGTGATGTATGAGATTGATCATGTTCTTGTAATAGGAATCACGACTTGCATGTCGATGAGTATGACAACCGGCAGGAGCCATAGGAGTTGTCTTAATTTATTTATGACCTGCGTGTCAACTGAAACGTCATGTAATTACTTTACTTTATTGCTAACCGTTAGCCATAGTAGTAGAAGTAATAGTTGGCGAGACAACTTCATGAAGACACGATGATGGAGATCATGATGATGGAGATCATGGTGTCATGCCGGTGACGATGATGATCATGGCACCCCGAAGATGGAGGTCAAAAGGAGCAAAAATGATATTGGCCATATCATGTCACTATTTGATTGCATGTGATGTTTATCATGTTTTACATCTTATTTGCTTAGAACGACGGTAGCCTAAATAAGATGATCTCTCACTAAAATTTCAAGAATTGTGTTCCCCCTAACTGTGCACCGTTGCTAAAGTCTGTTGTTCCGAAGCACCACGTGATGATCGGGTGTGATAGGTCCTAACGTTCGCATACAACGGGTGTAAGCCAGATTTACACACGCAATACACTTAGGTTGACTTGACGAGCCTAGCATGTACAGACATGGCCTCGGAACACGGAAGACCGAAAGGTCGAACATGAGTCGTATATAAGATACGATCAACATGAAGATGTTCACCGATGATGACTAGTCCGTCTCACGTGACGATCGGACACGGCCTAGTTGACTCGGATCATGTATCACTTAGATGACTAGAGGGATGTCTGTCTGAGTGGGAGTTCATTAATAATTTGATTAGATGAACTTAATTATCATGAACTTAGTCTAAAATCTTTACAATATATCTTGTAGATCAAATGGCCCACGCTAATGTCAACCTCAACTTCAACGCGTTCCTAGAGAAAACCAAGCTGAAAGACGATGGTAGCAACTATACGGACTGGGTCCGGAACTTGAGGATCATCCTCATAGCTGCCAAGAAAGCATATGTCCTTGAAGCACCGCTAGGTGAAGCACCCATCCCAGCAAACCAAGACGTTATGAGCGCCTGGAAAACACGTGTTGATGATTACTCCCTGGTTCAGTGCGGCATGCTTTACAGCTTAGAACCGGGGCTCCAAAAGCGTTTCAAGCAGCACGGAGCATATGAGATGTTCCAGGAGCTGAAAATGGTTTTCCAAGCTCATGCCCGGGTTGAGAGATATGAAGTCTCCGACAAGTTCTACAGTTGTAAGATGGAGGAGAATAGTTCCGTCAGCGAACACATACTCAAAATGTCTGGGTTGCACAACCGCTTATCTCAGCTGGGAGTTAATCTCCCGGATGATGTGGTCGTTGACAGAATCCTTCAGTCGCTCCCACCTAGCTACAAGAGCTTTGTGATGAACTTCCTGAGGTATATTCGATGCTAAAATCAGCGGAGGTGGAGATCAAAAAGGAACATCAAGTGTTGATGGTGAATAAACCGACTAAGTTCAAGAAAGGCAAGGGTAAGAAGAACTTCAAGAAAGACGGCAAGGGAGTTGCCGCGCCCGCTAAGCAAGCTGCTGGGAAGAAGACAAAAAATGGACCCAAGCCTGAGACTGAGTGCTTTTATTGCAAGGGAAACGGTCACTGGAAGCGGAACTGCCCCAAGTACTTAGCGGATAAGAAGGCCGGCAGTACCAAAGGTATATGTGATATACATGTTATTGATGTGTACCTAACCAGCGCTCGTAGTAGCTCCTGGGTATTTGATACCGGTGTGGTTGCTCATATTTGTAACTCAAAGCAGGAGCTGCGGAATAAGCGGAGACTGGCGAAGGACGAGGTGACGATGCGCGTCGGGAATGGTTCCAAGGTCGATGTGATCGCCGTCGGCACGCTACCTCTACATTTACCTACGGGATAAGTTTTTAAACCTCAATAATTGTTATTTAGTGCCAGCTTTGAGCATGAAAATTGTATCTGGATCTCGTTTGATGCGAGATGGCTACTCATTTAAATCCGAGAATAATGGTTGTTCTATTTATATGAGAGATATGTTTTATGGTCATGTCCCGCTGGTCAATGGTTTATTCTTAATGAATCTCGAACGTGATGTTACACATATTCATAGTGTGAATGCCAAGAAATGTAAGGTTGATAATGATAGTCCCACATACTTGTGGCACTGCCGCCTTGGTCACATTGGTGTCAAACGCATGAAGAAACTCCATGCAGATGGACTTTTGGAGTCTCTTGATTATGAATCATTTGACACGTACGAACCATGCCTCATGGGAAAAATGACCAAGACTCCGTTCTCCGGAACAATGGAGCGAGCAACCAACTTATTGGAAATCATCCATACTGATGTGTGCGGTCCAATGAGCGTTGAGGCTCGCGGTGGCTATCGTTATGTTCTCACCCTCACTGATGACTTAAGTAGATATGGGTATGTCTACTTAATGAAACACAAGTCTGAGACCTTTGAAAAGTTCAAGGAATTTCAGAGTGAGGTTGAGAATCAACGTGACACTAAAATAAAGTTCTTACGATCAGATCGTGGAGGGGAATATTTGAGTCACGAATTTGGCACACACTTAAGGAAATGTGGAATTGTTTCACCATTCACGCCGCCTGGAACACCTCAGCGTAATGGTGTGTCCGAACGTCGTAATCGCACTCTATTGGATATGGTGCGATCTATGATGTCTCTTACCGATCTACCGCTATCATTTTGGGGTTATGCTTTAGAGACTGCCGCATTCACTTTAAATAGGCTCCGTCGAAATCCGTTGAGACGACACCGTATGAATTATGGTTTGGAAAGAAACCTAATTTATCGTTTCTTAAAGTTTGGGGATGCGATGCTTATGTCAAGAAACATCAACCTGAAAAGCTCGAACCCAAGTCGGAAAAATGCGTCTTCATAGGATACCGTAAGGAAACCATTGGGTATACCTTCTACCTCAGATCCGAAGGCAAGATCTTCGTTGCCAAGAACGGGTCCTTTCTGGAGAAAGAGTTTCTCTCAAAAGAAATAAGTGGGAGGAAAGTGGAACTTGATGAGATGACCCCTCTCGAACCAGAAAGTAGCGCAGCACAAGAAAATGTTTCTGTGGTGCCTGCACCGACTAGAGAGGAAGTTAATGATGACGATCATGATCAAGTTACCACTGAACTTCGTAGGTCCACAAGGACAGATTCCGCACCAGAGTGGTACGGCAACCCTGTCCTGGAAATCATGTTGTTGGACAACGGTGAACCTTCCAACTATGAAGAAGCAATGGCGGGCCCAGATTCCATCAAATGGCTTGAAGCCATGCAATCCGAGATAGGGTCCATGTATGAAAACAAAGTATGGACTTTGACAGACTTGCCCGATGATCGGCGAGCGATAGAAAATAAATGGATCTTTAAGAAGAAGACGGACGCGGATGGAAATGTTACCATCTATAAAGCTCGACTTGTCGCTAAGGGTTATCGACAAGTTCAAGGAGTTGACTACGATGAGACCTTCTCACCCGTAGCGAAGCTGAAGTCCGTCCGAATCATGTTAGCAATTGCCGCATTCTACGATTATGAAATATGGCAAATGGACGTCAAAACGGCATTCCTTAACGGCTTCCTTAAGGAAGAATTGTATATGATGCAGCCGGAAGGTTTTGTCGATCCTAAGAATGCTGACAAGGTATGCAAGCTCCAGCGCTCAATCTATGGGATGGTGCAGGCATCTCAGAGTTGGAACATTCGCTTTGATGAGATGATCAAAGCGTTTGGGTTTACACAGACTTATGGAGAAGCCTGTGTTTACAAGAAAGTGAGTGGGAGCTCCGTAGCATTTCTCATATTATATGTTGATGACATACTATTGATGGGAAATGATATAGAATTCTTGGAAAGCATAAAGGCCTACTTGAATAAGTGTTTTTCATTGAAGGACCTTGGAGAAGCTGCTTACATATTAGGCATCAAGATCTATAGAGATAGATCGAGACGCCTCATAGGTCTTTCACAAAGCACATACCTTGACAAGATATTGAAGAAGTTCAATATGGATCAGTCCAAGAAGGGGTTCTTGCCTATATTGCAAGGTGTGAGATTGAGCACAACTCAATGCCCGACCACGGCAGAAGATAGAGAAAAGATGAGTGGCATCCCCTATGCCTCGGCCATAGGGTCTATTATGTATGCCATGCTGTGTACCAGACCTGATGTAAACCTTGCCGTAAGTTTGGTAGGAAGGTACCAAAGTAATCCCGGCATGGAAAACTAGACAGCGGTCAAGAACATCCTGAAGTACCTGAAAAGGACTAAGGATATGTTTCTTGTTTATGGAGGTGACGAAGAGCTCGTCGTAAAGGGTTACGTCGATGCTAGCTTCGACACAGATCTCGATGACTCTAAGTCACAAACTGGATACGTGTATATTTTGAATGGTGGGGCAGTCAGCTGGTGCAGTTGCAAGCAAAGCGTCGTGGCGGGATCTACATGTGAAGCGGAGTACATGGCAGCCTCAGAGGCAGCACATGAAGCAATCTGGATGAAGGAGTTCATTGCTGACCTAGGAGTTATTCCCAATGCATCGGGGCCGATGACTCTCTTCTGTGACAACACTGGAGCTATTGCCCTTGCCAAGGAGCCCAGGTTTCACAAGAAGACCAGGCACATCAAGCGTCGCTTCAACTACATTCGTGAAAATGTTCAAAATGGAGACATAGATATTTGTAAAGTGCATACGGATTTGAATGTCGCAGATCCGTTGACTAAACCTCTTCCACGGGCGAAACATGATCAACACCAGAACTCCATGGGTGTACGATTCATCACACTGTAACTAGATTATTGACTCTAGTGCAAGTGGGAGACTGTTGGAAATATGCCCTAGAGGCAATAATAAAATTGTTATTATTATATTTCCTTGTTCATGATAATTGTCTATTGTTCATGCTATAATTGTGTTATCCGGAAATCGTGATACATGTGTGAACACATAGACCATAACATGTCCCTAGTGAGCCTCTAGTTGACTAGCTCGTTGATCAATAGATGGTTACGTTTCCTTACCATAGACATTAGATGTCATTGATAACGGGATCACATCATTAGGAGAATGATGTGATCGACAAGACCCAATCCTAAGCATAGCACTAGATCGTGTAGTTCGTTTGCTAAAACCTTTCTAATGTCAAGTATCATTTCCTTAGACCATGAGATCGTGCAACTCCCGGATACCGTAGGAATGCTTTGGGTGTACCAAACGTCACAACGTAACTGGGTGGCTATAAAGGTGCACTACAGGTATCTCCGAAAGTTTCTGTTGGGTTGGCACGGATCGAGACTGGGATTTGTCACTCCGTATGACGGAGAGGTATCTCTGGGCCCACTCGGTAATGCATCATCATAATGAGCTCAATGTGAATAAGTAGTTAGTCACGGGATCATGCATTACGGAACGAGTAAAGTAACTTGCCGGTAACGAGATTGAACGAGGTATTGGGATACCGACGATCGAATCTCGGGCAAGTAACGTACCGATTGACAAAGGGAATTGTATACGGGATTGCTTGAATCCTCGACATCGTGGTTCATCCGATGAGATCATCGTGGAACATGTGGGAGCCAACATGGGTATCCAGATACAGCACTGTTGGTTATTGGCTAGAGAGCTGTCTCGGTGATGTCTGCATGATTCCCGAACCCGTAGGGTCTACACACTTAAGGTTCGATGACGCTAGGGTTATAAGGAAGATTTGTATTTGATTACCGAATGTTGTTCGGAGTCCCGGATGAGATCCCGGACGTCACGAGGAGTTCCGGAATGGTCCGGAGGTGAAGATTTATATATGGGAAGTCATCATACGGTCACCGGAAATATTCGGGGGTATGCCGGTATTGTACCGGGACCACCGAAGGGGTTCCGGGGGTCCATCGGGAGGGTCCACCGGCCCCGGAGGGCCTTATGGGCTGTAGGTGGAAGTGAACCAGCCACTAAGTGGGCTGGGCGCCATCCCCCCCTTAGGGCCCATGCGCCTAGGGTTGGGGGGAACCCTAAAGGGGGCGCCCCCCCTTGCTTGGGGGGGCAAGCCCCCTCCCCCTTGGCCGCCGCCTCCCCTCTAGATCTCATCTAGAGGGGTCGGCCCCCTTCCCCCTGCTCCCTATAAATAGAGGGGTAGAGGGATGGCTGCAGCACCACATCCAAGGCGCAGCCGCTCCCCTCCCCAACACCTCTCCTCCTCCGCGTGAGCTTGGCGAAGCCCTGCCGGAGAACTGCCACTCCATCACCACCACGCCGTCGTGCTGCTGTTGGAGCCCTCTTCCTCAACCTCTCCCTCCTCCTTGTTGGATCAAGGTGTGGGGGACGTCATCGGGCTGCACGTGTGTTGAACGCGGAGGTGCCGTTGTTCGGCGCTAGGATCGGAATCTACCGCGATCTGAATCGCTACGAGTATGATTCCCTCATCCGCGTTCTTGCAACGCTTCCGACTCGTGATCTTCAAAGGTATGAAGATGCACTCCCCTCTCGTTGCTAGTAAACTCCATAGATTGGTCTTGGTGATGCGTAGAAATTTTTTAATTTCTGCAACGATCCCCAACAGGTGATACGTCTCTAACGTATCTATAATTTTTTATTGTTCCATGCTATTATATTATCTGTTTTGGATGTTTAATGGGCTTTAATATGCTCTTTTATATTATTTTTGGGACTAACCTATTAATCGAAGGCCTAGTGCAAATTGCTGTTTTTTTGCCTATTTTAGTGTTTCACGGAAAAGGAATATCAAACGGAATGAAACCTTCGCGAGGATCTTTCTTGGAACAAACGCAATCCAGGAGACTTGGAGTGGAAGTCAAGGAAGCAACGAGGCGGCCAGGAGGCAGGAGGGTGCGCCCAGGGGAGTAGGCGCGCCCCCGACCTACTTCTTTCGCCTATATATACTCTTATACCCTGAAAACATCCAGGGGAGCCACGAAACCACTTTTCCACTGCCGCAACCTTCTGTACCCGTGAGATCCCAACTTGGGGCCTTTTCCGGCGATCTGTGGGTGGGGCATTCGATCACGGAGGGCTTCTACATCAACACCATAGCCTCTCCGATGATGTGTGAGTAGTTTACCACAGACCTTCGGGTCCATAGTTATTAGCTAGATGGCTTCTTCTCTCTCTTTGCTTCTCAATACAAAGTTCTCCTTGATATTCTTGGAGATCTATTCGATGTAATACTTTTTGTGGTGTGTTTGCCGAGATCCGATGAATTGTGGGTTTATGATCAAGATTATCTATGAACAATATTTGATTCTTCTCTGAATTCTTATATGCATGATTTGATATCTTTGCAAGTCTCTTCGAATTATCGGTTTAGTTTGGCCTACTAGACTGATCTTCCTTGCAATGGAAAAGTGCTTAGCTTTGGGTTCAATCTTGCGGTGCTCGATCCCAGTGACAGAAAGGGGACCGACGCGTATTGTATTGTTGCCATCGAGGACAAAAAGATGGGGTTTATATCATATTGCATGAGTTTATCCCTCTATATCATCTCATCTTGCCTAATGCGTTACTCTGTTCTTATGAACTTAATACTCTAGATGCATGCTGGATAGCGGTCGATGTGTGGAGTAATAGTAGTAAATGCAGAATCGTTTCGGTCTACTTGACACGGACGTGATGCCTATGTTCATGATCATGCCTAGATATTCTCATAACTATGCACGTTTCTATCAATTGCTCAGCAGTAATTTGTTCACACACCGTAATACATGCTATCTTGAGAGAAGCCACTAGTGAAACCTATGGCCCCCGGGTCTACTTTACATCATATTAGTTTCCCGTCAACTAGCTATTTCTGTCGCCGTTTACTTTGCAATCTTTACTTTTCAATCTATCCAACAAAAATACCAAAAATATTTATCTTATTATCTTTATCGGATCTCACTTTTGCAAGTGGCCGTGAAGGGATTAACAACCCCTTTATCGCGTTGGTTGCAAGGTTCTTGATTGTGTGTGCAGGTACTAGGCGATTTCCGTGTAGTCTCCTACTCGATTGATACCTTAGTTCTCAAAAATTGAGGGAAATACTTAAGCTACTTTGCTACATCACCCTTCCTCTTCAAGGGAAAACCAACGCATGCTCAAGAGGTAGCAGTAGGCCAATAAAATCCAGACTGCAATACCTAATGAGCAGTTCTATCTCCAGCATGATGCCCTCCATAAGCTTCGGAGTGACATTTCCGTAGGATTTGTCCCTGTTCATGCTCAGGTACACAATGTCTAATAATGCCATCTACTCCTTCTTTATGAACATGTGGGTCATCCCAAAACTAATGTCTTAAATCATAGAAGATTTTTTTTTCTTTTGTTGGTATGTAAAGCTAGGTGGTAAATATTTAGCAACAACGTAATTAGCATAATCAGCATACCAAGGAGTACTATGAGCAACATTTATTGCAGCTAACTGCTCATCAGGAAAACTATCATCAATAGGTAGTGGGTCATCAGGCACATTTTCAAGCCTAGACAAATTCTCAGCGACTGGGTTCTCAGCTCCTTTCCTATCAATAATATGTAAATCAAATTCTTGCAACAAGAGAACCCAAGGAATAAGTCTAGGTTTAGTATCTTTCTTTTTCCATAAGATATTTAATAGCAGCATTGTCTGTGTGAACAGTTACTTTGGAATCAACAATATAAGGTCTAAATTTATGACAAGCAAACACCACTGCTAAGAATTCTTTTTCAGTAGTAGCATAATTTCTTTGAGCACTGTCTAGAGTTTTACTAGCATAATGAATAACATTCAGTTTCTTATCAACTCTTTGTCCTAGAACAGCACCAACAGCAAAATCACTAGCATCACACATAATTTCAAAAGGCAAGTTCCAATTAGGTGGTTGAACAATAGGTGCAGATATTAAGGCTTTCTTGAGTGTTTCAAAGGCTTCTAAACAATCATCATCAAAAACAAAGGGAATATCCTTTTGCAAGAGACTAGTGAGAGGCCTAGAAATTTTAGAAAAGTCTTTGATAAATATCCTATAGAAACCAGCATGGCCTAGGAAACTACAAATACCTTTTATATCTTTACGACATGACATTTTCTCAATGGCATCAACCTTAGCTTTGTCCACTTCAATACCTCTTTCAGAAATTTTATGACCGAAGACAATGCCTTCATTAACCATGAAGTGGCACTTCTCCCAATTCAAGACAAGATTTGTTTGTTCACATCTCTGCAAAACTCGCTCAAGATTGCTTAAACAATCATCAAAAGACTTCCCATAAACAGAAAAGTCGTCCATGAAAAACTCAACAATCTTTTCACAAAAGTCAGATAATATAGCAGTCATACATCTTTGAAAGGTAGCAGGTGCATTACATAGACCAAAAGGCATACGTCTATAAGCATAGGTTCCAAAAGGACAAGTAAAAGTAGTCTTTTCTTGATCAGGTTGAGAAACAGGTATTTGTGAAAAACCAGAATATCCATCAAGGAAGCAAAAGTGTGTGTGCTTAGATAATCTTTCAAGCATTTGATCAATAAAAGGCAAAGGGTAAGGATCTTTTCTAGTTGGCTTTGTCTAATTTTCTAAAATCAATTACCATTCTATAACCTGTAACAATTCTTTGTGGAATAAGTTCATTTTTATCATTTGGAACAACAGTTATACCTCCTTTCTTAGGGACACAATGAACAGGACTTACCCATCTACTATCAGCTATGGGATAGATTATACCTGCTTCCAGAAGTTTTAATATTTCCGTTCTTACCACTTCTTTCATCTTCAGATTTAACCGACGTTGGTGATCAACAACAGGTTTAGCATCAGGTTCCATATTAATTTTGTGCTGACATAGAGTGGGACTAATGACCTTTAAATCATCAAGAGTATATCCAATAGCAGCTCGGGGCTTCCTTAGAACTTTCAATGATCTTTCTTCTTCATGTTCTGAAAGGTTAGCACTAATAATAACATGATATATCTTCTTTTCATCAAGATAATAATAAAGTGTCTGGCAGTTGTTTTAATTCAAACACAGGATCACCTTTAGGTGGACGAGGACCTCCTAGAGTTTCAATAGGCAAATTGTGTTTACACAGAGGACGTTGTTCAAAGAAAATTTTATCTATTTCATTTCTTTCATGCATATGTAAATCATTTTCATGATCTAGCAAATATTGTTCTAAAGGACCAGTAGGTGGTACAACAATAGAAGCAAGACCAATAAACTCATCCTTACTAGCAAATTCTTTTTCATCATGATTTCTACTAAACTTGGAAAAATTAAACTCATGAGACTCATCACCAAAACTAACACCGACAGTTTGTTTCTGACAATCTATCTTAGCATTAACTGTGTTCAAGAAAGGTCTACCAAAACTAATGGGACAGAAGTCATCTTGTGGGGAGCCAAGAACAAGGAAACAGTAGGGTATTTTATTTTCCCACACAAGACATCAACATCTCTAACAATCCCAAATGGTGATATGGTGTCTCTATTAGCAAGTTTAATAGTAACATCTATGTCTTCTAACTCTACAAGTGTTATGTCTTCCATAATTTCTTGTTAAAGGGTGTAAGGAATAGCACTCACACTAGCACCCATGTCACACAAACCATGATAACAATGAGATCCTATTTTAACTGAGATGACATGCATGCCAACAACAGGTCTATGTTTATCCCTTTTATCAGGTTTGGCAATTCTAGTAGCTTCTTCACAGAAGTAAATAACATGCCTATCAATATCTTCTTCTAAGAGATCTTTAACCACAGCTATGCCAGGTTCTACTTTAATTTGTTCATCCGGTTTAGGTGTTCTAATATAGCTTTTGTTAACCATAGTTGAAACTTTAGCATGTCCCTTTAACCTAACAGGGAAAGGCGGTTTCTCTATAAAAGCAGAAGGAACAACTGGATCAACATTACAAAATATAGTTTCTTCTTTAACTGGTTCCAGTTCTTTAATTTCTTCTTTAATAGGTGGGTGATATTTAAACCACTTCTCTTTAGGGAGTTCAAAATGAGTAGCAAATGATTCACAAAAGGAGGCTACTATCTCAGAGTCAAGTCCATATTTAGTGCTAAACTTTTGAAAAGCATCGGTATCCATAATAGATTTAACACAATCATACTTAAGTTTAATACCTGACTCTTTACCTTCGTCGGGTTCCCAATCTTCAAAGTTGCGTTTAATTCTTTCCAAAAGATCCCACCGGAATTCAATAGTTTCTTCATAAAAGAACCAGCACAACAAGTATCAAGCATGGATCGATCATTATGAGAAAGTCGAGCATAAAAATTCTGGATAATAATTTCTCTTGAGAGCTCATGATTGGGGCATGAATATAACATTGACTTAAGCCTCCCCCAAGCTAGAGCGATACTTTCTCTTTCACGAGGCCAAAAATTATATATATAATTCCGATCACGATGAACTAGATGCATAAGATAAAAAAATTGGTGGAACTCCAATTTCAAACGATTCCAATTCCAAGATCCAATATCATCGCATAGCCTATACTATGCTAATGCTTTCCCTTCAAAGATAAAGGGAAAACCTTTTTCATAACTTCATCTCCGAGTAAACCTGCAAGCTTAAACAATCCACAAATTTGTTCTACATATATCAAGTGCATATCATGATGTTCGGTTCTATCTTCTGCATAAGGATTGGCTAGCAGTTGTTCTATCATACCCGAAGGAATTTCATATTCAATATTTTCAGTAGGTGCAGTAGGATGAGGGGTACCTAATTTTGGTTCTGGACGAGGTGAAGATACCCTGAACAAACCCCTCAAAGGATTGTTTTCCATAGTAACAAGTGACAATAAATTTAAGTACACTATATAAATGTTTCCTTACCAAATTCCACTTACCAAAGGCGCTTCACTCCCCGGCAACGGCGCCAGAAAATAGCCTTGATGACCCACAAGTATAGAGGATCAATTGTAGCTCTTTTCGATAAGTAAGAGTGTCGAACCCAACAAGGAGCAGAAGGAAATGACAAGTAGTTTTCAGTAAGGTAATGTCTGCAAGTGCTGAAATTGTAAGTAGCGGAGTAGTTTGATAGCAAGATAATTTGTAACGAGCAAGTAACGATAGTATCAAGTTCACATGATTACTTGCAACATGATTTCTCCCGTGACCTCAAGAACAAAAGTAACTACTCACAAAGGATAAACATGCTCATGATCAGAGGAGTATTAAATAGCATAATGGATCTGAACATATAATCTTCCACCAAATAAACCATATATAATCAACTACAAGATGTAATCAACACTACTAGTCACCCACAAGCACCAATCTATAGTTCCGGTAACAAGATTGAACACAAGAGATGAACTAGGGTTTGAGATGAGATGGTGCTATTGAAGATGTTGATGGAGATTGCCCTCCCCAAGATGGGAGAGTTGTTGGTGATGATGAGGATGATGATTTCCCCCTCCGGGAGGGAAGTTCCCCCGGCGGAATCGCTCCGCCAGAGGGCAAAAGTGCTCCTGCCCAAGTTCCGCCTCGAGACGGCGGCGCTTCGTCCCGAAAGTCCTCTCCTTATTTTTTCTAGGTAAAAATGACTTATATACCAGAAGATGGGCACCGGAGGTGGGCCTGGGTGAGCACAACCCACTAGGGTGCGCCTGGGCTCCCTGGCACGCCCAGGTGGGTTGTGCCCACCTGGTGGGTCCCCTCTGGTAGTTATTTGCTCTAATAATTCTTAGATATTTCATAAAAAATCTCCGTGAAGTTTCAGCTTGTTTGGAGTTGTGCAGAATAGGTGCCTGACGTAGCTTTTCCAGATGCAGGAATTCTCCCTCTTGGTGTGTACCTTGCAAGTTATGAGAGAAAAGGCATTAGAATTACTCCAAAAAGCATTGTTATGGTTAAAAACATCATAAATAACAGTATGAAAACATGATGCAAAATGGACGTATCACGTGTCCCCGGGCCTGGCATGCCTGGTGCTGCGCTTCGTCAACTTCATATTCATCCGTCTATGCATGCCCAGTGCTGTCAACACTAGTGCGTGCCTTCGCCTATGCTACCTTTTGAGCTTGCGTTGGTTTTTCCCTTGAAGAGGAAAGGGTGATGCAGCACAGTAGAGATAAGTATTTCCCTCAGTTAAGAACCAAGGTGTCAATCCAGTAGGAGAAAACACGCAAATCACCAATAGATGTACCTGCACACAATCAAACAGTTGCACCCAATGCGATAAAAGGGTTGTCAATCCCATCACGGTCAATTATTTTTGGGTTTTTTGGTTTATAGATCTGAAATTGAAAGATTTGAAAATAGTAGATCGGAAACTAATATGATAAAAAATAGGCCCGGGGGCCATAGGTTTCACTAGAGGCTTCTCTCTTGAAGGCAAATAATACGGTGGGTGAAACAAATTACTGTCGAGCAATTGATAGAAAAGCGCAAAGTTATGACGATATCCAAGGCAATGATTATGTAATATAGGCATCACGTCCTTATCAAGTAGACCGACTCCTACCTGCATCTACTACTATTATCCACACATCGACTGCTATGCATCATGCATCTAGAGTATTAAGTTCATAACGAACGGAGTAACGCCTTAAGTAAGATGGCATGATGTAGAGGAATAAACTCAAGCAATATGATGTAAACCCCATCTTTTTATCCTCGATGGCAACAATTCAATATGTGTTTCGCTACCCCTACTTTGTCACTGGGTGAAATCACACAAGATTGAACCCAAAGCTAAGCACCTCTCTTGTTGCAAGAAAAACCAATCTAGTTGGCAAAACCAAACTGATAGTTCGAACGGAAATACAAAGATATCAAACCATGCATATAAGAATTTAGAGAAGATTCAAATAATATTCATAGATAATTTGATCATAAATCCACAATTCATCGTATCTCGACAAACACACCGCAAAAGAAGATTACATCGGATAGATCTTCAAGAACATCGAGGAGAACATCGTATTGAGAATCAAAGAGAGAGAAGACGCCATCTAGCTACTAGCTATGGACCCATAGGTCTGAGGTAAACTACTCACGCTTCATCGGAAGGGCAATAGAGTTGATGTAGATGCCCTCCGTGATCGAATCCCCCTCCGACAGGATGCCGGAAAAGGCCCCAACATGGGATCTCAAGGGAACAGAAGGTTGCGGCAGTGGAAAAGTGTTTTCATGGATGCTTCTGAGGGTTTTGGAATATATGTGAATATATAGGATGAAGATCTAGGTCAGGGGGTCACCAGGGGCCCACAAGGTAGGGGGCGCACCCTCCACCCTTGTTGTCGCCTCGTGTCTCTTCTGACTTTCACTCCAAGTCCCCTGGGTGTCTCTGGTCCAAGAAAAATCATCGTGAATTTTTATTCCGTTTGGACTCCATTTAGTATTCCATTTCTGCGAAGCTCAAAAACAAGGAAAAAAACTTAAACTGGCTCTGGGCTCTAGGTTAATAGGTTAGTACCAAAAATAATATAAAATAGCATAATAATGCATATAAAACATCCAAAACAGGTAATATAATAGCATGGAACAATCAAAAATTATGGATACGTTGGAGACGTATTATTCTATGATGTGTCCCCGGGCTTGGCAACCCCGGCGCGATGCATCATCAACACCATTCTCCTTCCCGACGCACCACTTCTTCGACACTACTATGCCCATCACTAATTCGGTGCCTCCTTCCGCCCGCGGCTCCATGGCGACTTCCTCAACACCGGCCACCCCGACTCGACATCGACCACGGCATTCTTCGCACCGCTACATCGACCATGGCTACACCACCTATGCTCTCGGTTACCTCGACAAACGGCACAAACGGCTACCGCCTTGCTTGAGCAACCTCGTCGGTTTCCACTCCAGCCATGACTTCCGCGATGCGTCGACCGTTACGACTGTTGGGGGGTGTCCATCGGCTTGCCTTCGGATTCTTCTCTAGTCTCACCGTCTGTGTTGCTACCGTTGTGACTGCGGGGGGACGTTGAGTATTATGTTTAGTTAGGAAATACGAGATAGACTAGGATTTGTTTCAGCTTGTCTTGTACTCCAAGTTAGTCATTGTACTCCTATATATATGCCCACGAGGCTCAAGCAATACAACGAACTATTCCATCAAATCCCTCTCTCCCTTCTAACAGGCATGAAAAAGGCACACTCTGTGCATGAGGAAGGAGCAACCGATGGTGATTAGTGGACAGGTTAAGTACAGTCAAGGGTGAGTGAAATTCCCTGAAGATAGAGTAGTATGGCTTACACCATGGGACGATCTTCCAACGCTGGTTGTCGCCCTTGTACCACTCCCAGAGCACTCCACCTCACTGTGCCGCCATGGAGTGCGTCGAAGTTGAGAGCAGCTCCACTCGCGCCCCCAACAACCCCCCCCCCCAAGGCCGTTTTTTATCGCCGGTGCGAAGAAAAGGGCCTAGTCGCGCCCCCCGAAGACCAATTATCGCCGGTTCGGGCCGAATTTGGCGCCGGTGGACCCATGCCGAACCGGCGCGCTGGGGGCGCCCAATGGCGCCGGGGGAAACTCTTTTGGCGCAAAATCCTATGGGTCCGCCGGGTCAGCGACTCATCGCCTTCATCGTCCTCATCGCCTCGGTTCCCGTGGGAATCAATGCCAAGGCTGATGCGCCAGCCAGCCTTCCATTGATGCCTCATGGGCGGCGTAGTGAAGGCGCCGACGCGCGACCCGCCACGCGTCCACATGGTGGCTGCCTTGTGGCCGCCCATCTGCGGCTATAAAAGCCGCCCCTTCCATCGGCGATGAACTCACAAAGCTCTCACCCTCTCCCCGCCGACGCCCCTCTCACCACCGATGACCCTCCACTCTCTCCCACTTCCCCACCGGTGACATGGCCGAGAGATACCCCGGCGACGAAGCGGCTGCCAACGGCTTTGGCCGCCACCACCTGCACGAGGACTGATACGTCTCCAACGTATCTATAATTTATGAAGTATTCATGCCATGTTTACAATAGTTTTATATGATTTTGGTATGATTTGATTAGAACTAACCCGGACTGACGCTGTTTTCAACAGAACTACCGTGGTGTTGTTTTTGTGCAGAAATAAAAGTTCTCGGAATGGGCTGAAAATCAACGGAGATTTTTTCTGGAAAATATAAAAAATAATGGAACGAAGAGTTACCGGAGGGGAATCCCGTGGGCTCCACAAGGGTGGAGGGCGCGCCCACCCCCCTGGGGCGCGCCCCCTGCCTCGTGGACTCCCTGTGGGGCCCCCTGACTTGTTCTCGACACCAACCTCTCCTATAAATCCCCAAACTTCCAGAACTTAACCTAGATCGGAAGTTCTGCCGCCGCAAGCCTCTGTAGCCACGAGAAATCAATCTAGGCCCTCTCCGGCACCCTGCCGGAGGGGGGCATTGTCACCGGAGGCCATGGAGGAGGATCTCGGAGGGGCCATCATCGCCATGAAGGCCAAGGACCAGAGGGAGAACCTCTCCCCATTTAGGGGGGGAGGCCGTGGACACTACAAAAAAAGACACATCCGTGACATTTTGGGTCGAACGAAAAAAAATTCTGTCATACTTATGACACTTCTATGACGATAATTGTGACAAAACCCGATATCATCATAGATGTGGTGGGCTGCTACTTCTATGACAAAAAATCATGACAGAAAATGGGCTTTTCGTCCTTGGCGGGCCGGAGACGCAGTTGCATGACATTCTTTGGGCCGTCCATGACGGAAAAAACCGTGGTAGAAGCGAGGACGAGGAAAATATCGGGGTGTTCCCGGTTATGGTGGGTGGTCGGTGCCGAGCGATGCACGTTTCTCTCATACACGCACGCGCGCGGGTGCGAGGCGTTGGGCTCTAACTAAACCCGAGCGAGGCATTGGGCTCTAACTGAACCTGAGTGATTGCACTGCAGGCTACGCGTTACTGAACCCGAGCGATCGATCGATGGCTGTTAACTGAACCCGATCGAGCGATTCCTTCGCTACTGCTGCTAACTGCAGCCGATCGATGCTGCCTCTGGATGAACAGTGGGTGTTGCTGGGGGGGTTTGATGAACAGTTCTTGGTGGGGGTGGATGAACAGGACCCCGTGGTGTTGCCTCTGGATGAACAGGACCCCGATTGATCGAGCCGGTAGGGGCTGGATGAACAGGACCCCGTGGAGGGCTGGATGAACAGGACCACCCCGTGGAGGGCTGGATGAACAGTAGATGGTGGGGGCTGGATGAACAGTAGCCCGTGGAGGGGTGGTTGAACAGGAGCCCGTGGAGAGGGCTGGTTGAACAGTAGCCGGTGGAGTAGTGCGCGGTGGAGCCTGGATGAACAGGAGCCCATGGATGAGCAGTCGCAGGTGGAGGCTGGAGGAGGTCGACGGTGGATGAACAGTAGCCTGTGGAGGCTGCAGGGGATCGATGGTGGAGATGAACAGTATCCCGTGGAGTCCCGTTTTGCGGTACACCACACCCCTCCCGATGAACAGGACCCCCGTTTCGACCGTAGCGCTCCAACACAAGTCTGTTTCCTCCGTTTTGCGGTACGCCACACCCCTCCCGATGAACAGGACCCCCGTTTCGACCGTAGGAGGTCCGTTTCCTCCGTTTTGCGGTACGCCAGACCCCTCCCGATGAACAGGATCCCGTTTCGAACGTGGCCGGTCGAAAACAAGGCTGTTTCCTCCGTTCTGCGGTACGCCAGGCCTTGTTTCCATCGGTTGTTCCGTCCGAGCCCTCCCGATGAACACGAGACGCATTCCGTTTCGACCCAGCTGGTTGGCTCCTCATGAACATCACGACGACGTTGTTTCTCCGTTCCGACCCAGCCATGTACATGAGCCCTGGCCGTACGTATGCACGAGTAGGCATTCGAGACCCTGCCCGTATGTACGTACGTGGTCGTATTTTCTTTCTTGCACACTGGCCGTTGTACGTACGAGTACATGCTACGTGCGCGCCTCTACTACGACACGTGCGTGCCTCTACATGGACCAGTATGTACGTACATGTTCGCGACCATAATGACAACACTACGTACGCTTCGACCAGGTGGGTCCCGACTGTCAGGCACTTCCTTGCGCGCGAAGATGTAGCTGGTGGGTCCCAGCAGTCAGGGGGCGAATCATTTTTTTTGCCCGGACGCACTTCCTTGCGTGCGAAGATGTCGCTGGTAGGTCCCAGCAGTCAGGGGGGAAACGTTTTTTTCACGAAATACGGTTGCCCGTCCAGTGGGTCCCCGCTGTCAGGTGCAGGAATAATTATTTTGCGCATATTAAGGAGGAACTTCCTTGCGGCTGCCGTGGACCCAGCTGTCAGCCTCTCCATGTATAGTACTCTTCCGATGGAAGTCGGTCGTTGAGCACATTGACCACGCAGCGCCGAGAGCACCAAGGCGGTGGACGACGGCGAGGCCTAGGAAGGGGACGACGCGAAGCCAGGGAAGTGGCGGCAGTGGATGCCCACGCGAAGAGGAGTACGAGGATTCACTGGTTCGGCTGCAGTGTGAGGCTGTCGTCGTCGCAGAATAACAGGGGGTGTGGGTGAGTAGAGGGATGGCCTGGCCAGCGGCGGGAGTAGTAGGGGGCGGTGAGGCCTCCGCGGCATCGCAGCCGGCCACGGGAGGCAGGAGCACGAGGCACGACCGGCACTGGTTTGGGCGGTTGGAGCAAGAAGACCAGAGGTTGAAGAAGCACTACGGCCGTTGGATGGACATCGTACGGTCACTTGTGCTAGAATCGTGCATATTGACTAAGTAGACAAAGCCCTCCGTCCCCGTCAACTTAGTAGGCCCACAAGTTAGCCTGCCACTATACTGGTTGCCAGCTAGCAGGGGGAGTATTCATATTTTTTTGTGCGTAATAAGAAGGCACTTCCTTGCATGCGAAGATGTAGCTGGTGGGTCCGAGCTGTCAGCGGAGGTAATGTTTTTTTCGTGAAATACAGAGGCCCTTTCGGTGGGTCCCAAATGTCAGGTGGAGGAATCATTATTTTGCGCGTACTAAGGAGGCATTTCCTTGCGTGCGGCCATGGACCCAGCTGTCAGCCTCTCCACGTACAGTCCGCTTCAGATGCATGTTGGTCGTCGACCACGTTGACCAGGCCGCGCCAAGAGCACCAGGGCGGTGGACGACGGCGAGGCCTAGGAAGGGTACGACACGGAGCCAGGGAAGACTCGGCAGTTGTTTCCCATGCGGAGGGGAGTACGACTGTACGAGGGTTTACTGGTTCGCCTACCGTCATCGGAGAATAACAGCAGGTGTGGGTGGGTAGAGGGATGGCTAGGCCAGTGATGGGAGTACGGTGGGGCGGTGAGGCCTGCACGAAAGCACAGCCGGCCGCGGGGAGGAAGGAGCAGGCAGTCTCGCCGGCGCTTGTTTGAGCGGCTGGAGCAGGAAGAGCAGATATTGAAGAAGCACGACGGCCGTTGGATGAACATCCAACAGTCACTGCTTGTGCGTCAACCTTTTTTTAGGAAAGCCACAAATCTGTGGAAAACAGCATACAGCCCATCTGCCATTATTTCTAATAATTTACAGCCCATTTGCTAATTCTTAAAGTTTTATTTGGAGCCCATATTCTTTTTGTTAGCATTACGGCCCATATTGTGGCCACGATTAAAAAATTATACAAAATTTTGCATATTTCGGTGCAGTCCGAACTGTTTTTAATCCTGAAATTTCGAGTCACATTCAAACTGATTTTAAAAATAAATGTATATCAATATAAAATCCAACAAATTGTCCACGCATAAAAATCAATGCAATTTAAAATCTCGAAATGAAAAAAAGAAATTTGAAACTCATTGCCGGTTTGATGTGTTTTAAAAATGTACAACCCATTTCTCATTACTGGTAGGCCATTTTCTCGGCCAGCCGAATGAAGCTCTCCTCGTCGCGAAAAATTTGCAGCCCAACAGGCCTGACAAAGCGACTTACTTGGCAAATCACAAAAAAACTGGGCTGTGGCCGTGGACCCAGCGGCGGCCATGGACCCAGCTGTCAGCTTCTCCGCGTACAGTACTCTTCCGATGGAAGTCGGTCGTTCACCACATTGACCATGCCGCGCCGAGAGCACCAAGGCGATGGACGACGGCGAGGCCTAGGAAGAGGACGACGCGGATCCGTGGAAGACGCGGCAGTGGATGCCCACGCGGAGAGGAGTACGAGGGTTCACTGGTTTGGCTGCGGTGTGAGGCTGTCGTCGCCGCAGAATAACATGGGGTGTGGGTGAGTGGAGGGATGGCCTGGCCAGCGGTGGGAGTAGTATGGGGGCGGTGAGGCCTCCGCGGCAGCACAGCCGGCCACGGGAGGCAGGAGCAGGCGGCACGACCGGCACTGCTTTGGGCGGCTGGAGCAAGAAGACCAGAGGTTGAAGAAGCACTATGGTCGTTGGATGGACATCGTACGGTCACTAGAGCTAGAACCGTTCATATTGACTAAGTTGACAAAGCCCTCCGTCCCCATCAACTTAGTAGGCCCACAAGTCAGCCACACACTATGGTGGGTCCCAGCTAGCAGGGGGTACTCATTTTTTTCTGCGTAATAAGGAGGCACTACCTTGCGTGCGAAGTTATAGCAGGTGGGTCTGACCTGTCAGCGGTGGGAACGTTTTTTTTTTAAATACAGAGGCCCTTCCGGTGGGTCCCAGCTGTCAGGTGGAGGAATCATTATTTTGCGCGTAATAAGGAGGCATTTCCTTGCGTGCGACCGTGGACCCAGCTGTCAGCCTCTCCACGCACAGTCTACTTCCGATGGTGTCGTTCGTTCACCACGTTGACCACTCCGCGCCGAGCGCATCCAAGCTGGTGGACGACGGCGAGGCCTAGGAAGGTGACGACGCGGAGCCGGGGAAGACGCGGCAGTGGATGCCCACGCGGAGAGGAGTACGAGGGTTCACTGGTTCGGCTGCGGTGTGAGGCTGCCGTCGCCGCGGGGCCTGGCTAGCGGTGGGAGTAGTAGGGGGCGGTGAGGCCTCAACGGCAGCACAGCCGGCCACTGGAGGCAGGAGCAGGCGGTCTCGCCGGCGCTGGTTTGGGCGGCTGGTGCAAGAAGAGCAGCGATTGAAGAAGCAGCAGGACCGTTTGATTCAAATCCAACGGTTACTGTTGCTAGAATCGTTTGTTGACTAAGTTGACAAGCCCTGCGTACGCGTCAACTCAGTAGGCCCACAGGTCAGCCTCCCAACCGGTGCGCCCCAGATGTCAGTGGGAGGAATCATTTTTTTCGCGTAATAAGGAGGCAGTTGATTGCGTGCGGCTAGGCCAGGAGGGAGTAGGGTGGGCCGGGGAAGCCTGCGCGGCATCACAGCGGGCCACAAGAGGAGGGAGCAGGCAGTCCCGCCGGCGCTAGTTTAGGCGGCTGGAGCAGGAAGATCAGAGATTGAAGAAGCACGTCGGCCGTTGGATGGACATCCAACAGTCACTGCTGCTAGAATCGTGTGTTGACTGACAAAGCCTTGCGTAAACAAGTCAGCCTCGAAATCTGTGGCGTGTACGGCCCATTTCCTATTATTTTTATAATTTTTACTCATTTTCTAATTCATATGGAATTTATTGCAGCCCGTTTTCCATTTTTAGAATTGTTGCCCATTTTCTGGTCAGTACCAGGGTTAAAAAATTAACTAAATATGTGGGAAATTTTGAAAATTCGCAAATTTTTGGTGGGGAACAAAATATTCTTAATCCAAAAATTAGTAGCCATACTAAAACAAATTTAAAAATAAATTAGTACTATGTCATGTTAAATCCAATGAAATATGGAGTATAAGATATGAGTGAAGAACAAAAACAAAAAAGAAACTAATATCCCATTTGCTATAATTTTTTTGGAATTTTCAACCCCTTTTGAAATTACTTTTAACAGACACTGACCATACTCTTTGGCCAGGCCGGAATGCATCCCTCCTCGTCTTGAAAGATTTGTAGCCCAGTAAGTCGGAGAAAACAAATAGGCCGAGCTTGGGTATTATTCAAAAAGAAATATTGGGCTACCTATTTTCCCAAAGAAAACACTATTGGGCTGGTCATGTTGTTAGACGGGCCACAGAGACTGCACAACCCAGTTTATAGCCTGCTCCTCCGAATTACTATTCAAAAAAAGTTGTGCAATTCTGTCGTTAATTGACTATACGTTGAAAATGATGTGGGTCCCAGATATCAGCAGGGTGGATTAGAGTAAAAAATGAGGGGTTCATCTGAGTAGTAAAAGAGGCGCTTGCTTGTGTTCGGGAGTGGACCTGGTGGGTCCGTATTGTCATACTCACAACTACAGTCCTCTCCCGATTCACTATGTTGACAGGGACCATTTCGAAAAAAACTATGTTGACAGGGCCGGACGGCAGCGCCGCGGCGAGCGCACCAAGGCGGAGGATAAAGTGATGTCGCCAATGTGCTGGGCTGGGTTCGACATTCTTATAGAAAAATAAAAATGGACCGGAACTATTTATGACGTTGACTACGATTTGCATGGGTCCGCTGGTTGCAGGAAGAAAATGCTGGGAGAAAGAAGACTGGTCGCTATCTTTGCCTAAGAATATTATCGACTGAATGTAACGACACTATCATAGGAAATAATATCCTCCTGTTAAATTGTGAATTTAAAGAACTGGTGTTGGTGTCAAAGCCGGCGGATCTCGGGTAGGGGGTCCCGAACTGTGCGTCTAGGATCGATGGTAACAGGAGACGGGGGACACGATGTTTACCCAAGTTCGGGCCCTCTCTATGGAGGTAATACCCTACTTCCTGCTTGATTGATCTTGATGAATATGAGTATTACAAGAGTTGATCTACCACGAGCTCGTAATGGCTAAGCCCTAGAACTCTAGCCTGTATGACTATGGTAATGTGTATGTCCCTATCCGGACTACTCTCTCTGGTTTATATAGACACCGGAGAGATCTAGGGTTACATGGAGTCGGTTACATCAGAGGGAATCTACATAGTGGGTTGCCAAGCTTGCCTTCCACGCCAAGTAGAGTCCAATCCGGACATGGGTACAGTCTTCGGCCTTCGTGTCTTCACAGCCCATCAGTCCGGCCCAAAGGATAACAGGCCGGACGCCCGAGGACCCCTTAGTCCAGGACTCCCTCAGTAGCCACCGAACCAGGCTTCAACGACGAGGTGTTCGGTGCGCAGTTTGTCTTCGGCGTTGCAAGGCGGGTTCCTTCTCCCAGTAATATATTCGGCCATTGATCCAATATCGCTCCCCTCGGCTTCTGTGCGCTAATAACTTCGTCTTGCACGTGTCGAGCGAATGCGGAAAGTCAGGGTATTTTTGCGGATAACACCCCATCCATGCAAGGCAGAGCGCCTATTTAAAGATATTGGATCTTAGATCCAGGCGACACTACACCGAGAAAATCCCCGGAGACTGCCAGGAGAAACCATTCCAACATGGCTAGCATTCCCAGCTCCTCCTCCTGCTCCAGCCCAAAGAGAAGCGAGTGGGAGAAGTGCTCTATGTCTCATAGTCAACTAGCAAAGTTGCAAGCACAGGGATATCTTCCTCCCACGGATCTGGTCCCTGTTCGAGCAGGGTCAGCCTCCTTCAATGACGTGACTCAAGCGGAGGAATTCCCCAATCCATCCGGGGGGAGCGAGTGTGCTTCGTGCCCTATATGCTAAGAGGCGTCGGATTTCCAGTCCATCCGTTCCTCCGAGGGCTTCTGGAATATTATGGCCTCCAGCTGCACAACTTCACTCCCGCCTCTATCCTGCACATCAGAGGTTACGTCGCTCTATGCGAGTTATTTCTGGGTGTTGAAGCCCATTTCGAACTGTGGAGAAAATTGTTCTGTCTTGTCCCGCGTAACCATGAGGGTTCAATATTTGAAGTGGGCGGAGCCGAAGTGTGGCGCATCGCCAATACCGGATACCTGTCTGGCACTCCAAGGAGGGCATCAGAAGAGTGGCCTTCCGAATGGTTCTACATTGAGGACGTTGCACTTCCGGACCCAGTTCGAAAGGGTCTCCCTGAATTTGCAAGCGTTCCGCTAAAGAAACGCCATAGTTGGCGTCCCCGGAGCTCTAAAGAGGATGACAGTGTGGAGGTTCGTCAGCTCCTGGGCAAGGTAAAGACGCTCGCTCAGTCCGGATTAACAATGGTTGAGGTAATGGCGACCTCCATGGTGCGAGGGGTTCAGCCGCTTCAATATAGAGGGCTCCCAATGTGGCACTACAACGGGGAGGACGACGCCTCCCGCTGTGGTCGGAAAGGTCCGGACACCCCCGCCGCTCTAGCCAAGATATTGGCCGAGCTGTTCAAAGGGGAGGAAGAGGAATTTCTCCGCATGAATCGTAGGGATGGATATTCTATGTATAATCCTCCCAGTTGGGTAAGTGAAAGAACATGCGGTGCCCCCATGTTTGGTTTTGGTAATTGATGACAATCTCTATGGACTAATGGTTGCCTTGAGTTATATTTGAAGGATTTGTCCATAGGCTTTTCTTGAAGTCCATGTGTTGGTTTCAAGGAGTTTATGTGGTGACCAAGGTGTTGTTAAGGAATTATCCAAAGATTGGTCATGTGAGAGTAGAGCTTATTGCAAGCATGTCTTGAAGAAGAAGATTGTGTGATCATTCATGTTTACCTTCAAGACATCATCCAAATGAAGAGAGTTGGAAAGAGTCAAGGTTGATCAAGACTAAGTCAAGAGTGAATCAAGTTGATCAACACACAAAGCGCACAAGATGTACCGAGAGGGATCAAGCGATCCCATGGTGTGGTAAGCATTGTCGATTACGCTTTGTGTACTAACCCATGATCTTTGTGAGAGTTCTTTGTGGGGTTAGGTTGCGGTGTGCAAGTTCAAGTGAAACATCATGAAGAGATCAAATGCTTGAAGCTTGCCGTCCATTGTGGCGACAATGGACTTGTGAAGATGTTGCGGTGCGCAAGTTCAAGTGAAGCATCATGAAGAGATCAAATGCTTGAAGCTTGCCGTCCATTGTGGTGACAATGGACTTGTGAAGATGTGCGGAAGAGTGGCTCACCCATAGTGGAGTATGGGGGAGCAATCAACTAGTCTTCATCGAGCCAACACAACCAAGAAAGGTGGTCCAACTTGAGGGAGTCAAGATCGTCATCATCTAGCTCAAGTGGACCATGTGCAAGGCAAAGGTTTGCTCTTGATAGGTTTTCTATGTTACCGGTCTCATGACGGTAGTTGGGAGACCGGGTTATAGGATCGATTGCCGTACTATCAAGGGGGGCTCTCGATGAGTAGCTTGATCGTATTGTTCATAGAGAGCTCAAACCATTGCATCCTTGCATCATCTTTGTTGGTTCTTGTTTGGTTCTTCTCTTTGTGAGTTTTGGAGCTTATGGTCATCTTGATGACAAGCTCGAGTTTAGCGAAAACGGAGTTCACTCGCATCTTCTATGATGTTTTCGATGTTGGAGGTTATGCCGGTTCTTCTCGGTTGGAGGTTTCACTCCTCTATTTTTTTGGCATACCTCCGCTGTTTTGATGCTACTCGTCTTTCTCAATCCAACAAGCTTGAGTTTGCTCAATTCGGAGCTCATATGTAGAAGTTATGGCAGTTTTGGCTTCCTAGCGGTAGTACCGCGGCCAGAGCGGCAGTACCGCTTATCGCCCCAAGCGGTAGTACCGCTGTCCAAAGCGGTAGTACCGCCTATGGCCATAAGCGGTAGTACGGCTACGGTTCCGCACTGGTACCGCCTCGATTTTGGGTCTTGCATTTTTCATGTCGAGTTTTGCAGTAGTTGCACGGCAGTAAGGCACGGCAGTTCCACCTATAAGCGGTAGTACCGCCCTGATGGGCGGTAGTACCGCCTATAAGCGGTAGTACCGCTCCGGTCAGGCGGTAGTACCGCTACTGCATTTTTGGTCCCGTGTTCTGCTCCTCCGGCGGTAGTACCGCTGGTGTGCGCGGTAGTACCGCTTATAAGCGGTACTACCGCCCCAAGGTTCATGTTTGGTTGCTCCTTTTCCCTGCTTCTTCCGCCAGAGCGGTAGTACCGCTCGTGGAGCGGTAGTACCGCTCGTGTGCGGGCTGAGCACATAACGGTTGGATTTTTCCCCTTCTATAAAAGGGGGTCTTCTTCCCCATTGAACCTTATCTCTTGAGCTCGTGTTCTTCCCCCATTGTTGTCCTTCTTCGAGCTTGCTAACTCTCAATCCCTCCATGGATTCTTGCTAGTTTTTGAGGGAAAAGAGAGAGTAGATCTAGATCCACATTTCCACCAATCACTTTCTCCTCTATGTGAGGGGAACCCCTTGGATCTAGATCTTGGAGTTCTTGGTGTTCTCCTTCTTGTTCTTCCTCTCATTTTCTTCCCTAGCATTAGTTGCTTCGGTGGGATTTGAGAGAGAAGGACTTGGGCACTCCGTGTGCCCTTGCCATTGCATTTGGTGCATCGGTTTGAGTTCTCCATGGTGATACGTGGAAGTTACAAGTTGAGAAGCTTATTACTCTTGGGTGATTGGTGCCCTTGAGCTTGTTCCTCTTGGGTGCTTGGGCGCCCTAGACGGTTGGTGGTGTTCGGAGCTCAATCATTGTGGTGTAAAGCTCCGGGCAAGCGTCGGGGTCTCCAATTAGGTTGTGGAGATCGCCCCGAGCAATTTGACGGGTACCGGTGACCGCCCCCAAGGGTTGCCAAAGTGTACGGGTTCGGTGACCGCCCCCAAGGGTTGCCATTTGTACGGGTTCGGTGACCGCCCTCAAGGGTCCCTTAGTGGAATCACGGCATCTTGCATTGTGCGAGGGCGTGAGGAGATTACGGTGGCCCTAGTGGCTTCTTGGGGAGCATTGTGCCTCCACACCGCTCCAAACGGAGATTAGCATCCGCAAGGGTGTGAACTTCGGGATACATCGTCGTCTCCACGTGTCTCGGTTATCTCTTACCCGAACCCTTTACATATGCACTTTACTTTGTGATAGCCATATTGTTTCTTGTCATATATCTTGCTATCACTTAGTTGTTTATCTTGCTTAGCATAAGTCGTTGGTGCACATAGGTGAGCCTAGTTGTTGTAGGTCTTGTGCTTGACAAATTAACCGCTAGGTTTATTCCGCATTTGTTCAAGCCTAAACCGTAATTATTTTAAAACGCCTATTCACCCCCCCCCCTCTAGGCGACATCCACGATCTTTCAGTAAGGCCCAGTCCTTCTGCTTTACTCATTCCGCTTCCCGGATTACCTTTGACAAATTTCTAATCCGCTTATAACAGCATTGGCGAAAAATCACCGAGGGGTTTAACAGCCCCGCCCCACAGCCTGAGAATCACAACCGGGAGCTGGATCCTGGGTTTGAAGAAGACCGGGATATATTTGTGGTACTCGCGGAAGGGGTGTTTTACCAGGCGAGCTACGATGGCACGAAAGTGGCCATTATCGCCGATTACCCTGGTCTTCTTCCTGCTTCCCACGTAAGTTATCAAGAAAAAGTCTCGCTTGAAAGAGCTTCCTCGCCCTGCCTCACCCATCACGCTGCATCATGCTCCACAGGGGAGGCGTTCGGCGCATCACGCTACTCCGGGGGCGGCCCCTAAGAGGGCGGCTCCAGCGCCGAGCAAGGCCTCTAAAAGGAAGGTCGGTGAAGACACGACCGGTCCCTCGCCAAAGAGGTAAGGATTTGAAGGTATACTTTAGTAGTCACATCCAATTGCAACTTATACGTTTGCCTGGTACCAGGAAAAAGGTTCGCCGGACTATGTCCGAGGGTCCGGCCGGCCGTACTCCCGACGCCCGGGATTTAAACCCCATCGGAGAGACGGGAGCAGATATGGGAACAATGCCGGACTGTCCTTCGGCCGAGGGTTCGGAGAATATGTCCGTTACCAACTCGGAAGTGGAGAGCGCCATGAATCAGCGGCGTTGTAGGGCGGTCTTACGGGACCCCAAGTTCTCAGAGGAGGCATTCGATGCCTTTAGCTCGGGCGACGCATACATTCGAGCTGCTCGAGATTGGCTTAGAAGAGCCACCAAGCAATATTTGGCGGATGTGCGGGTAAGTTTTCTTTGTCCAAAAAAGGATGATCACAGGCCCGTAACCCCCGAGACTGAAAGCAGTTGGCACAACTGATTTAAGGATCGTTGTACGACCAAGTCCTTACAGAGAAGAATGGCCTGCTAGCTCAAGAGCTGGAGCAGGGTCGGGCGCAGCTAAATGCTACTACCGCCGAACTGGAAAACTTCAAGAAGTTGTCCTCTGGTAACATTCCCCTCCATTGAGGAACAACAATTGTATACCAACTGTGCTAATACTGCCACTGATCGCATAATAGGGTCACCTGATCAACTTGAAAAGAAGTTGAAGATCGCCCAAGAGGGAGAAAGGGAGGCAAAGAGGCAACACGACGCAGGCGAGCGTGTGCTGACCCGCGTCAGGGACGAGAAAAACAAGCTACAGGATTCCAACACTACGTTGGGTGAAGAGTTGAAAGATGTGCGGGCCCAGCTAGCCGACTCTGTGAAGGAGAACAAGAAGCTGCGGGGCGGCATATTCAGTATGTTTCCGAACTTTTCTGTTTTTTAGGTAGTTCGGAGATAAGTGGAACTGATATAGCTGTGTTTGCAGGTATAATGACGGGCCGTCCTGAAGAGGAGGTGTCCGGATCATCAAGTGATCTGCTGCAAAGACTGTCGCAAGTGCACGAGCATGCTCAGCTGGCCATGCGGAGTGTTGCCAAGGCCTTATGGCCATCCGCCTCCCCTCCAGGAAGTATGGAGGAGCTTGTAGAGCTGTTCAAGGGAGCGCGGCGGCGTATCCGAGTGTGGAAGATACCGGCCTGCCGAGAGGGTGCGCGAGAGGCCTGGGCCATGGTGAAAACGCGATATACCAAGTTGAATCCTGATACGTCTCCAACGTATCTATAATTTTTGATTGGTCCATGCTATATTATCTTCTGTTTTGGACATTATTGGGCTTTATTATTCACTTTTATATTATTTTTGGGACTAACCTATTGACCCAGAGCCCAGTGCCAGTTCCTGTTTTTTTCCTTGTATCAGTGTTTTGAAGAAAAGGAATATCAAACGGAGTCGAAACGGAATGAAACCTTTTGGAGAAGTTATTTTTGGAAAGAAAACAACCCGGGAGACTTGGAGTGCACGTCAGGAAAGCAACGAGGGAGGCATGAGGCAGGGGGCGCGCCCCCCCCCCCCCCCCCCCTTGGGCGTGCCCTCCACCCTCGTGCGCCCCTCTTGGCTCCCCTGACATATTTCTTCCTCCTATATATACCCATATACCCTAAAACCTTCAGGGAACAGAATAGATCGGGAGTTCCGCCGCCGCAAGCCTGGTAGCCACCAAAAACCAATCGGGACCCTGTTCCGGCACCCTGCCGGAGGGGGGAACCCTCACCGGTGGCCATCTTCATCATCCCGGCGCTCTCCATGACGAGGAGGGAGTAGTTAACCCTCGGGGCTGAGGGTATGTACCAGTAGCTATGTGTTTGATCTCTCTCTCTCGTGTTCTTGATTTGGCACGATCTTGATGTATCACGAGCTTTGCTATTATAGTTGGATCTTATGTTGCTTCTCCACCTCTACTCTCTTGTAATGGATTGAGTTTTCCCTTTGAAGTAATCTTATCGGATTGAGTCCTTAATGATTTGAGAACACTTGATGTATGTCTTGCCGTGCGTATCTGTGGCGACAATGGGATATCACGTGATTCACTTGATGTATGTTTTGGTGATCAATTTGCGGGTTCCGCCCATGAACCTATGCATAGGGGTTGGCACATGTTTTCGTCTTGATTCTCCGGTAGAAACTTTGGGGCAATCTTTGAGGTTCTATGTGTTGGTTGAATAGACGAATCTGAGATTGTGTGATGCATATCGTATAATCATACCCACGGATACTTGAGGTGACATTGGAGTATCTAGGTGACATTAGGGTTTTGGTTGATGTGTGTCTTAAGGTGTTATTTTACTACGAACTCTAGGGCTATTTGTGACACTTATAGGAATAGCCCAATGGATTGATCGGAAAGAATAACTTTGAGGTGGTTTCGTACCCTACCATAATCTCTTCGTTTGTTCTCCGCTATTAGTGACTTTGGAGTGACTCTTTGTTGCATGTTGAGGGCTAGTTATATGATCCATTTATGTTATTATTGTTGAGAGAACTTGCACTAGTGAAAGTATGAACCCTAGGCCTTGTTTCACAGCATTGCAATACCGTTTACACTCACTTTTACCACTTGTTACCTTGCTGTTTTTATATTTTCAGATTACAAAAACCTATATCTACCATCCATATTGCACTTGTATCACCATCTCTTCACCGAACTAGTGCACCTATACAATTTACCATTGTATTGGGTGCGTTGCGGACACCTGAGACTCTTTGATATTTGGTTGCAGGGTTGTTTGAGAGAGACCATCTTCATCCTACGCCTCCCACTGATTGATAAACCTTAGGTCATCCACTTGAGGGAAATGTGCTACTGTCCTACAAACCTCTGCACTTGGAGGCCCAACAACGTCTACAAGAAGAAGGTTGCGTAGTAGACATCAAATCCTAATCACATGGCCCGGGTTGGACCGCTAGGGCCAAATGGGGAAGAAATTCCCGTTAGTTTAGTATATGACCAAGTAGAGGTGGCTGCCAAATATTCCCAATAGGATTGTAAGTTAGACTGCCTGTTAGATGGTATAGAGGAGGAAGTATTGGAGTCCAAGTGACTATGTACTTTCCTCACCATGTGGAATTCTAGCTGAATTGTATATCATTTGTCATGGCAGACCTTTTCGCTTCAGCCTTCGGACCCGAAGGTGCGGAGTATTTCCGAATACCGTCACGGCCGAATAGGCCGGGGTATGCGTGGAGAACTAAGTGTATGGGTCATGGTTGCTTGAACAGACAAGTTGTATCCGGCTAGTTATGTTATATTACATTGAGATTGTAAGAAACATCTTCCAGGGAGAATAGTTCCGTTAAGGGTTCCTTTCCCTGGGTGTGCATGCATTAGTAGACATGTCTAAATTGTGATGTGAAAATCACAGTGTGTATAGCTTCTGGGGGTTCACAATAGAGTGAGTGCAAAGAACATTTTTCATCCACCGACCGAATATTCCCTTAAGAACGCTAGCTTTCGGCTTCACCCAGTCTGAGGTACACATCCGGATGACCAGGCAGTAACAATCGCAGAGGTGCTCCCTTTACCACCTAGCCGAACAATCGGGAGCCAGGCAACCCAGCTTGGCCAAAACTTAAGTCATATCGATGCATATAATGGTGAATAAAAGACATACGGGAAAAACACATATGTGTGATGAGCTTGACGCTCGGTAAATAATATTAACAAGCTTCTGTTAAAGAAGCCCCCAGGTATAAAGATGCGCACGTCAGCGGTGTTCGGTTGAGCCGTATGAGAGCTTTAAAGTGAAAAACATAAAGGTGGAAAAGAGATAAAAAGTAATGGAAACTACAGGGGAGAAGGGGACGAACAAAGAATTTGGCGCTAGGCATAAAACATTCGGAGTCTGGCTGCGTTCCAGGGGTGCGGCTCTAGGCGATTGTCCAATGCATCACGAAGACGGTACGCTCCGCCGGTAAGAACTTCGTCGATTATGAAGGGACCCTCCCATTTGGGCTTGAGTTTGTCCTTTTTCTTCTCCGGCAAGCGTAGAACAAGTTCGCCAATGTTGTAAGTCTTGGCCCGTACTTCTCTGCTTTGATATCTTCGAGCCTGTTGTTGATAAAATGCTGAGCGGGCTTTGGCGACGTCGCGCTCCTCCTCCAAGGCATCTAGGCTGTCCTGCCGATCCAACTCGGCCTCTTTCCCTTCGTACATATGCACTCGAGGTGAGTCATGTATAATGTCGCAGGGCAACACAGCCTCTGCACCATACACCGTGAAGAAAGGTGTGTATCCGGTAGTACGGTTGGGCGTGGTCCGCAGCCCCCAGTGTACGGAGTTGAGCTCCTCAACCCAGTGCTTGTCTAATTCTTTCAAAGACCGCACTAGCCTAGGTTTGATGCCGCTCATAATAAGACCATTGGCTCGTTCGACTTGACCATTTGTTTGCGGGTGGTAGACAGAGGCGTAATCGAGCTTAATGCCCAGAGTAGCACACCAGGTTTTTACCTCATCGGCTGTGAAATTGGAACCATTGTCGGTGATGATGCTATGCGGGACACCATAACGGTGCACCACGTTGGATATAAATGCAATCACCGGTCCGGACTCGGCCGTTTTAACTGGTCTAGCCTCTATCCACTTGGTGAATTTATCCACCATGACCAGAAGATATTTTTTCTTATGGCTTCCCCCTTTAAGGGGTCCAACCATGTCCAAGCCCCAGACCGCAAAGGGCCATGTAATGGGTATTGTTCGTAGGGCGGTTGGGGGCATGTGGCTTTGGTTGGGGAAGAGTTGGCCTCCCACGCAGCGCTGGACGAGGTCCTGCGCGTCTGCTCGGGCCGTAGGCCAATAGAATCCTGTCCGGAAAGCCTTGCTGACAAGTGCCCTAGCTGCGGCGTGGTGCCCACCGAGACCGGCGTGAATTTCTGCCAAGAGTTGCCGCCCCTCCTCCTCGTAGATACACCTTTGAAGGACTCCGGTAGTGCTTTTCTTGTAGAGCTCTCCTTCGTGAACTTTATAGGCCTTCGAACGCCGGACAATGCGGCGGGCCTTGTTCTGATCTTCTGGGAGCTCCTTCCTATCAAGGTAGGCCAAGAATGGTTCGGTCCACGGGGCAATGACTGCCATAATGACATGGGTCGATGGTGTTATTTCGGTGGCTGAGCCTCCGATGATAACGGCGTGTTCGCTATCTATATTTGTGTTCGAAACGGGACTGTCGTTGCTGTCTCCCCCTTGCGACACCACGGATGGCTTAAAGATCCTTTCGAGGAAGATGTTAGGTGGGACGGGGTCGCGCTTAGCGCCGATGCGAGCGAGGACGTCTGTCACCTGATTACTTTCGCGGGCGATGTGATGAAATTCGAGCCCCTCGAACTGAGCCGACATTTTTAAGATGGCGTTGCGATAAGCTGCCATCTTTGAATCTTTGGCATCAAAGTCTCCATTAATTTGGGATATTGCGAGGTTTGAGTCCCCGCGCACCTCCAGGCGTTGTATGCCCATTGATACGGCCATCCGAAGGCCATGTAGCAAGGCCTCGTATTCGTCTACGTTGTTGGAGTCTGTGAATAATATTTGGAGGACGTACTGGATGATATCTCCCGTGGGGGACGTTAATACGACGCCCGCCCCTAGCCCCGCCAACATTTTGGAGCCATCAAAATGCATAACCCAGTTGGAATACGTGTCGTACTCTTTAGGGAGTTCGGCCTCTGTCCATTCGGCGACGAAGTCAGCCAGTACTTGGGATTTGATGGCTCGACGTGGTTTGTACGTGATGTCGAATGGAAGGAGCTCAATGGCCCATTTGGCAATCCGGCCCGTGGCGTCCCGGTTGTTTATTATATCATTGAGGGGCACTTCAGAAGCCACCGTGATTGAACACTCCTGAAAGTAGTGTCGCAATTTTCGAGATGCCATGAAGAATGCATATGCTATCTGTTGATAATGAGGGTACCGGGATTTGCATGGTGTGAGGACGGTGGATACGTAGTATACCGGCTTTTGGAGCGGAAATTTGTGTCTGTCCTGTTCTTGCTCGATGATGAGTACGGCGCTCACCACCTGGTGTGTTGTCGGTATATATAGGAGCATTGGTTCGCCGACGTTTGGCGTGGCCAGGATTGGGTTGCTTGCCAGAAGGGCTTTTATATCGTCCAGTCCGGCCGTCACCGCGTCTGTCCACTTGAAGTTATCGGAGTGCCGTAGAAGGCGATAAAGTGGCAGCGCCTTTTCCCCCAACCTGGAGATAAAGCGGCTTAAAGCTGCTACGCACCCAGCGAGTTTTTGGACCTGTTTAAGTTCGGTTGGCGTAGCCAATTGTGACAGAGCTCGGATTTTGGCTGGATTTGCTTCAATTCCTCTATTGGAAACGATGAAGCCCAGTAGTTTTCCGGCGGGGACGCCGAAGACACACTTTTCCGGATTAAGCTTGATGTCATATGTACGGAGGTTGTCGAATGTGAGACGCAAATTGTCTATTAGTGTTTTGACGTGTCTAGTTTTGATGACGACGTCGTCCACGTAGGCCTCCACTGTCTTGCCGATCTGTTTCTCGAGGCATGTTTGGATCATACACTGGTAGGTGGCCCCGGCGTTCTTGAGCCCGAAAGGCATGGTGTTGAAGCAAAACGGCCCGTAAGGTGTAATGAATGCTGTTGCGGCTTGATCGGACTCCTTCATTTTGATTTGATGGTATCCGGAATATGCGTCAAGGAAGCACAGCGAGTCGTGTCCTGCGGTAGCGTCAATGATTTGATCAATGCGAGGAAGGGGGAAGGGATCCTTAGGGCAAGCCTTGTTAAGGTCTTTGAAATCGACGCGTAGGCGCCAAGATTTATCCTTCTTTGGTACCATTACCAAGTTTGCTAGCCAGTCGGGATGTTTAATATCTCTGATGAATCCGGCCTCGATGAGTTTTGCTAGCTCTTCTCCCATAGCTTGTCGTTTGGGTTCGGAAAAGCGCCGCAGTGTTTGTTTGACCGGCTTATATCCCTTCAGTATGTTGAGGCTGTGTTCGGCCAACTCTCGCGGGATTCCTGGCATGTCTGAGGGGTGCCAGGCGAATATATCCTAGTTTTCGCGCAAGAAGTCTCATAGTGCGGCGTCGACTGTGGGGCTGAGTCTTCGGGTCTGTTGGATGGACCTGAAATTTGACTATTTCTTCTGCTGGCTTGAAGGAAGTGGATTTGGGTCGTTTGTCCAGGATCACATCGTCCCTATCCATAGTGGAGCGTACTACGGTTAATTCTTCGGCCGCAAGGGCCTCTGATAATGCCTCGAGGGCCAGGGATGCGGTTTTGTTCTCGGTGCGGAGTGCTATATCTGGATTGCTGACGAGGGTGATTATTCCATTAGGCCGGGGCATTTTTAGCTTCATATACCCATAATGAGGTACAGCTTGAAAGCGCATGAAGGCCTCTCGCCCTAACAGGGCATGATATCCACTGTTGAAAGGGGCCACCTGGAAAATTATTTCTTCGGACCGATAATTCTTCGGTGTGTCGAATACCACATCAAGTGTAATTTTTCCCGCACACCGCGCTTCCCGACTGGGAATGATACCTTGAAAGGTTATGCTACTTTTCTCAATGCGGCTACTGTCTATTTCCATCTTATGGAGCGTGTCCTCGTAAATGAGGTTTAGTCCGCTGCCGCCGTCCATGAGGACTTTTGTAAGTCGAAAACCGTCCATGATGGGACTGAGGACTAATGCGGCTGGCGCTCGGACTGTTCTGTATGTAGGTTCGTCACTAGCGTTAAAGGTTATGGCCGTGTCGTTCCAGGGGCAGTGCCCTTTTATGCTTATTGTTTGAAGCGAATGTCTCGAAGACCGTCAATACCCTTGTGTCGTTGTTTTCTGGAGGGTGCAGTTCTGAGGTGTCCTTGATAAGGATGTCCTCGCCGCTCTTGGCTACCTGCCGAAGTATCTAACATGCTCTAAGGATGTGGGTTGCCACGGTGTCCGGTGTTGTATGTATTTTGCATGGGCCATTGAGCCATCCCTCCAGAATGGTGCCGTGCGGCGTAATGGGTTTATGTTTTTGACCGTTGGGCTGGTCATGCCACGGGGGTGCGTCCTCTTCGCCTTTATGAGGAGTTGAGTTGGGATCGACGGTCCCCAGCAAGCTGCCTGAGTTTTCCAGGCGCTTTCCATCGCGCTGTACTTGTGTACAATAGTTGCTAAGTCAGCAAACTTTAGTATGCGGCGGCGATTGATGGCGTTGAGGATACCTTCGTCCGCACAGTTGTTACAAAATGCTGCAATCGCGTCTTCGTCGCGGCAATCCTTTACCTTGTCTTTGACAAGGAGGAATCTGGCCCAGAAGTGGTGGACCGTTTCCTGAGACTATTGTTTGATGCTCATGAGAGCGTCTATGTTCGGGTGGGTGGGTGGAATTAAATCCGAACCCTGACCCGACCTCAGATCCAGAGTTTGAAGATCAACCGGACCTGACAGCTCGGGTTCCGGGATATTGGCTGATTTTTTAGGCTCATCGTCCGACTCTATGTTCGGAGGACGAGACACGCCTTTCTGCCGGAGAGTATCCGGCCCTTCAAGATCAGAGATCCGAATATAGTTTGTCTTCAATATAGCAGAAGAGTTGTTCCGCTCCTCGACTACCGCTATCTGGTGGGTGATCGGCAGAGTTTTAATTTCTCTCTGGTCAGGTTTAAGCCCAACCTGATCGTAGTCTGTAGCGACCCCCAAGGCGGTCATGCGATCCAGGAGTTCGTTCAACGATGATAACTCCGTTGGATCCATCCGATCGGAGTATTCGGGATCAACGCGGAGGCGATTTTCGACGACTTGAGAGGTCATCGTCGGCTTAAGGTCCGAACTGGCGGTCATGACGAAGCCGCCCGGCCAGAGGGTTTGGCCTGAGGCCAGGGCTCCTCCGGAGATGATATTATCCTTGACGACAAGGCGAGCCATCAACCCTTTTGGCGACGGCACAATGGAATTCTCAATGAAAGCACCAATGTCGGTGTCAAAACCGGCGGATCTCGGGTAGGGGGTCCCGAACTGTGCGTCTAGGATCGATGGTAACAGGAGACGAGGGACACGATGTTTACCCAGGTTCGGGCCCTCTCTATGGTGGTAATACCCTACTTCCTGCTTGATTGATCTTGATGAATATGAGTATTACAAGAGTTGATCTACCACGAGATCGTAATGGCTAAGCCCTAGAAGTCTAGCCTGTATGACTATGGTAATGTGTATGTCCCTATCCGGACTACTCTCTCTGGTTTATATAGACACCGGAGAGATCTAGGGTTACATGGAGTCGGTTACATCAGAGGGAATCTACATAGTGGGTTGCCAAGCTTGCCTTCCACGCCAAGTAGAGTCCAATCCGGACATGGGTACAGTCTTCGTCCTTCATGTCTTCACAGCCCATCAGTCCGGCCCAAAGGATAACAGGCCGGACGCCCGAGGACCCCTTAGTCCAGGACTCCCTCAACTGGTGCATGAGCATTTAGCTTTATTTATTTATTTACTTATTTATGTTTAGGGGACCATGAGCATGTACCTGGGCTGGATTCATGTGAGAGCATCCCTTCCAGTTAATTATGGGCTTCTCTATTGGGCCTTCATCAGTGGGTTGCATGTTATCAACAAGTGGAGAATGTGTTCCGTATGAAAAATAGTATGCGCTATGTACGGTATGGGGCACTAAAGGATCGAACCGTGCAACGACTTCCAAAACATTGTGTTTGTCGTTCTAACAACACATTTATTCAACCAACAGACGAAATATACTACTGATTGTACATTGAAAACAGCAGTCGCAGCAACCAGGGCTGGGGGTGCAACAGAAGCAGTAAGCAGGCCAGAAGAGTGAAGACGCAGCTCTCTGTTCCAAACCAAACATTAGCCATCATTACAAAAGGGCTACCAAAAAAGAACAAGTGTATGCATCAAACTAAATAAAGATCCTACTACACCAAGTGTACGCATCTAACTAACTGGCTCAGTTAGACGTTACTATTTATTAAGCTGTGGAGATTGGCTGACGGCTTGAACTAGATGGGTGCCTGACGAGAGAAACTCCAGCTAGCAGGTCGAAGTATGATACTTGCAACCCTCTCTCCTACTTTGGGCTGCAGAGCGTGTCGGCACATATCAGGGTATGGTGCATGCAGAGACGCATGGTACGCTGTGTACACACAGTTTTGCCTGATGAACGAAACCGTGCTGCCATCATGACCCTTGCCGTCGGTTATCTCCTGGTTAATCAGATAATTCATTCCGACAAACAGAGAGCGTGTACCAAGGCTACTTACCAACCTCCAGTCAAAAATTCCTGAAGGCCCAGAGAAGCTGGGATCCTACTCAAAGACCTTTCAGTGACTGTGATTGAATTCCGTGAAACAACACGTCTGGTACGTGCGAACGATCGTCATCTGATCGAGCCAGGAACCACCTGCAACTGCCATGCCGCTTTTCTTTGAAAGGTTCTGGGATTAGGCAGGGTAGGGACACCAGGCGGCCTACAATATCATATCAAGTTGGAGTCAAATGACCCTAAAAAAAGTTGGAGTCAAATAAAAAAGGGCTCTTGATATAGTCAATCTTAAGAATAGCATGTTATGAGCATGAATATTTTTTCAGTAAATGTTGACAGTAATATAAGCAAGCCATCATGATATCATAGGAAAGTAACATACTGTTGTAACAGCCATTTGTAGCGATGACTAGAGTAGGCCAGCAATACATCCAGCCATAGAAGGAGTCGATAGCGTAAATGAAGCCCTTGTGTTCAATGGCATCAGAGAACCATGGAGGATGTATGATCCTGCGATGGACGTGCAGATTTATCCACTTACCGCAATGACCTGCCAGATAGGCGAGACCGCGGTTGAAGAACGCAATTAGCCTAAAGTCTTTATAATTCGCACATCTTGTGGGCACTTGGCAGATTACAACCTTGAGCAACTCAAACTTGGAATCATGTTGGCTACTGTAAGATTCCAAGTATTCTGGGCCGCGGTGACAAAGCAGTGCAGTGTTAATCAAAGGAAGGGGGATCAATCGCCGGGTGTAGACCTCCACGAGCATCTAGCTGTCGCGACTGTCGACGAGCACCATCCAAGACGTGTTCATGCCGACCCAGTACATACCATTAATGTAGTTGAGGGTGACGGGGATCGGATCGCAGTCAAGGGGGTTGATGCTCGCCACCCTACGATCGTTATGCTGCGTGACACGCCGTTTCTGAAGATCAGGCGGCATCAGCAAGCAAGGAGCTGGCTTAAAAAGCTCCGGCCTGAGGGCTTTGAGTAAACGGTACAGCCCCGACGAGCACGCGGCGACCGGCATGGTACTGAGATTGTCCACACACGAAACAATGAGCTTGATTACCTCTGTGGGGAGCGAATTCCAGCCACTCTTTCGGCGGACGGTGCTCGGTTCTGCCATTGTTAGTGCTTGGGTTTCGGACGAGGGGGGAGGCGCCTTAGCGGGGATGGAAGATTGGACGAGGGGGAGGCGCCTTAGTGGGGATGGAAGAGCGGACAAAGATGGAGAAGCGAATATGTGCTGCGGGAAGTGGACAGGTGATGATGACTACAGCACGCCGCTTGACTTACGAGACACATACCAGCAGCGTAGGGTCATATCGAAGTCAGACAACTTGCTTGAGTGATCACAGTACTGGTACTCCCTACAGTACCTACTACTATGCCCTAACTTGCTTGAGTAGAGTAGTAGTGGAGTAGTATATTCTAATCTAAAATAGTTACAAACTTCAATGCCCGAGCGTGGAACGACTACGAACCACCATCGGTGCTAACTCCAATCCCGAGCAAACATTCGCTGGGAGACATGGCAGTTGCAAACGCCCACGACGCAGTGATAGTATGTGTGTAAGGGTGGCGGTTTTGTCAAATACTATGGCTTAAAAACAGGCCACCGTCGGATGGAAATCTGAGTTTACGTGGGATTCGCCAGGATTGAGCTCGTGCCGAACAATCGCCAGATATCATTACTAAAAAAAGGTTAAAACACCCGGGGCTATAACTTGCACCGGCTGACCACTAACAATGATACTAACATAGTTGTAAAATGGTCAAAGACCGTGTCTACGTCGTGTTTGGAATTATATGCAAAAAAATAGCAAGATGCCTGTCCATTGCACGGAACATCAAGATGCATTTTTTACAAAACACCTGTTGTAATTGACCCATGCAGGAGTAATCCCATGTGTAAAAACTAATGATATCTTGAGAATTTTATCAGAAAATGGTATGTCGACCATTTCATCGAAAAAATGATATGTTGAGAAAGATGATAGAGGTTAGGAGGAGTGGGGCGTGGTGGTGACTGGTGGTCGGACTGGGCGGAGGCATGGGGATGGACGGCGCCGGCAGCGGCCACCATGCTAGATTGTTCCAGAGACTTCCTTTTGTAATTGCTCAGCAATGAGGTTGTGGGAGATAAGGATGAACGAGGCAAGGCCTTATCTGTAAATGTGGAGAGAGGTGCAGGTATCTTTTGTAAAATTGTCATAGTTTGCTTTCTATCCGGCAGATATAGATCGGACAGTCTATATTATAAGATGGCAGGCACACCATCATCACCAACTCGGTTTTTTCTCTACTCCTACTCCTATAAAAGACTCAGTTGGTGATGATGGTGTGTCTACCATCCGCCATTTCTGACCATTAGATCTGCATCTAACGGCCGTGATGTAAGTTGTGACCTTTTGCAACAATTCCCACTTCTCTGCTCCAGTTTACACAAAACCCCTTAGTATCTTGAAACCAACCACATTCCTCCCTTACTTCATCAACAGCCCAAAGAATATATTTGGAGTGAAACATAAGATATTTTTAGTGATATGTATATCAAAAGTAAACTATTTTCTTTCAAATTCGTGAATATGTATTATTCTACTTTGGATCCGTTGCAACGTACGGGCTCATTGTTATAAAGGTTTATCTCTTGCATTCTCAGCAACCAACACCTAGTGTACTGGTCCGGGCCGGATGCTTGCAGCGCGATGACCTGAGTTCGAAATCTTTCCTAAACTTTAGTTTTTAATATATACTTCTTTCGCTACTGTACTGGCAGTGGAACCCACATAGTACTTAGAATACAAGATTAAGGATGGATTTGTTTCTTTTTAACTTTCTGTACGAATCTGTAGCCAGCCTGCAAGTCATGTACACTGTACTGACAGTGGAACCAACAGAGTACTTAGAATACAAGATTAAGGATGCAATTAACTTTTTTATAGAGGGAGAATCATACACGCAATTAACTCAAATGGATTGGACATGACTATTATTCTCCAACAGCAACCGGCAAATTTCCTCCCGCGGGCCGGAGTAGGTTTCTTGGTTTGCATGCGGGTTTAACAGAGGGGTTTGATGGAGGCGAGGAGGCGTGTTCAGCCGGGCGTGCAGTGGACGGCGCAGTACTATTCGATTTGACAACTACAACTAGTATATTATAAAAACAAAGAAGAGTAGTAGAGATAGAGATAAGAATAGAGACTAGGGAGGAGCACCATCTACTGCTTCGGGGGCTACTCCTGCGCTCCATTCGGCGGCCGCAACATCCCCTACAGCCACACCCTCTTGCGCTCCATTCGGCGGGCGTTGTTGAAATTTGGGGAGCGCACTCTCGCGACTACTAGCAGCGATGACTTCACTGACAACGACTTCTTCCCCGACCTCGGCAACATCTTCCTCAACGACATGGGAGACAACCTCAACGCCAATGGTGCTGCTCCCGTTGCACCGTATGTGTTTCTGTCCTTCCTGTTCGAAATCGTGGTAGAATTCATGTTTCTAGTGTGTGTCCTAGATTCGATCTGTTCATCTACTATGCTAGTCCGCATGATTAGTTTAATCTCTGTTATAGCAGTCATGATTTATTTTGTGCTTATTCGGACTAAATCTCGTAGTAACTTGCTCGTATATTCAACTGGCGAAACGTCCCCTACAGCCACTCCCGTTTCATGGACGGCCTGGTCGCTGCCACCAAGGAGCCCTTCGACTACTGCTATGAGTGCCCGGTGCCGTTTTGGGGCTCGCCGACGGACATCATGCATCACCTCACGCAGGCGTGCAGCGATCACTACTGGCCCTTGGCGAAGAACATCAAGTACGAGACGTGCTAACCGTTCACCGTGCCGGAGTCGCTGGAGGATCACCGCCGCCTGCTAGTCTCGGAAGAGGACGGCAGCATCTTCCTCTTGATCGTGGGCACCGGGGAGGCCCGCGCAGGCCGCCGCCCCGTCTCTGTAGTAAGCATCAGGGGCGACGCCGCTGACGCTGACACTGACACGAGGCCGATGTACGGGTGCGTGCTCACTATTACTACCCCTCGGAGGTACGTGGGCGTCGACACTGGCTACGTCAAGCTGAGTTGGACTCTGCCGAGCTGGACCTTCCCGCCGATGTGGACATGGAAGACGCACGGTATTATTTGACCCCCAACAATGTGCACGAGGACTCCAAGGAGGTTCACCTGGACATCTACATTACCAAGTTAAATGTTGATCATTAGTCTTCGCTCAATGTAATCCGCTGTCTAAGCATGTGGAGACTTCCATGCATGATCTTGCTCTATTGGAGTATCGCGCATGAATAAAAGTGTATCCATTTATGGTTTAGTCTAGAATCTTCCATGTATGAATTTTTACTACAGTACTGGTGAAAGACTTATGATGAACCATTTCTTACATATCCTCTGCCCCCTTCCAAGTCATCCTGATTTAATCCCTCCGTCTAGGTGTGTAAGGGCACGGTTAATACTTAAATAGTATAGCCAACTGTTGACTATAAGAAAGTGCCATGTCATCTGTAGCCAACATGTATAACAATGGATACTCAAAAACTAATTCTTGAAGATCATTTCTTGCAAAGCACAATAAGAGTTATTTCTTCACAAGTTTTGGATGCAGGTTGAACAGTTGAACGCTTTTGTTTGCAAAAGATACTTTTTTATCTATTTCACCCGGATGTTTGTGAGCTCTAGAGATGAAATAATATCCGAAGAAACCTATCGATACCCGTTACACATGAGATGACCCCCACATCCTTTGTCAAAATAAACAACTCCCCGATCAATGCATTTCACTCTTCCGTGCAACGCACGGGCACCTTACTATAGATTAGTACGATCAAAAATTGAACTAACATTTTATATAGTACGATAAATGATGATGCATGTCACCTAAAATTGTATCATTGAAAACTATGTTCAAATACGAATCCAACGATATTGTTTTTGTTGACATGCACTAACATTTTGTCAGTTAAATCTTCAGTCAAATTCAATGGGGGATAAACCACGACCGATGTAGTACTAGTGTAGAGGGCCGCGCTGCACGGGAGTCTCACCCCGCTCGTGGCGCGGCAGTAAAGCCATCATATCACAAAACCCAACCACTCCCAGTAATAAGTGGCCTGGTAAAATAAACGGACAAGCAACCATCACATCCCTCCGTCTTTTTTGCATTTCATCTCTCTTCATTTACTTTCTCCGGTTCATCTCGCACACTCGATCCCTAGCTACTACTCCTAGTATCCCTAGCTACTACTCCTAGGGCTATTTCTTTTGGCGGCTTCCCCAGCTTTTCCCATAAGACTAGTCACAGTGAAGAGTAACATTAAGGCGCCTCACTCATTTATTTGGGCTTCTAAACTACTACCAGTACCTCTATCCTGGTTTATTCGTCACCATTGTAATTTGCGCTAAATTTTCACCAAAGATTTAACTGATAAAATGTTAGTGCATGTGACATGCACTAACATTTCATTAGTAAAATTTATGATCAGAATTTGACACAGATTACAATGGGGACCAATAAACCAGGACGGAGGTAGTAGTTATGGGATTACTAATCTAGAAGCCTAAAAGAACTGGCCCCTGGTACACCTACTAGTAGTTGGAATTCCAATTGCACGGCACAACTTGTTAGGCAAAAAATTCGATACAGGGTGTAGGAAGCGGTTTGGGAATTTGCATGCCTTTCCGACTAGTGAGATACTCCGTACAAAGTACGACAGAGAAATAACCACAGAGAAGGAAACTAAAAGTAAACAATCAAACGAACATTTTTGCATTTATTTTGCATTGAATCATTTCACAAGCTTGACTAGTGCCGTTTTCCTACTTTTACAAAAACCGCATCGTAATGTTAAAACGTGCATTTGCACGTACATAAGTAATAGTAGTACTCCCTCCGTCTAGGTGTATAAGTCTTCCCTCCTTCTTGGTCACGGTGCACAACCAAAGATGACTTATTGACCTGGACGGAGGGAGTAGCACAGTCTGTAAGCATATATAGAGAGAGACGTGTAGTGCGATAGTATATAGTAAAGTTTGTGCTATATGCACGTACTTACAAAATGCGTACGAATACACAAGGTTTCCAAAATTTCTCTTTTACATACTTAATTAAGGACGCTAATAATTCCTGAACGTTCGGGATTTATCATTTGTATCCCAAAACTAATGAGATCGCCTTACGAAACAAAAATTGTACTCCTACTAAAAGCCACGAGCCCTCGCAGGAGCGCTTGCGGCGCGTCACGAGTGCCTTGGTGTGCGGCCGTTTCCCAGCGCGGAGACACAACGCCTCTTCCTCAGCCTCGCAACTCGCGAGGTGCTGATTGCCGGCTTGCCAGCGAGCGAGCGCGATCTCACCGGTGTGGTGATCCGGCGCCAACAGGTACTCCTCCTCGCTAGAAGCATGCACCCGGTCCACGTTCCGCCAAGCGTAGATGAGGCGCTTGGGCCCGACTGCACTCAGGGCTTTGGCACGGGCGTCCTCCGCCACCCTCACGGCCCTTGCACGAGCCTTCTGCCAAAGAGCCAATTGCCTGACTCTCTCGGATGCGACATAGACCTGCCAGGCAGCTTGCCCCGCGGCGCGCTTCTCTTCCTCGGCCTTCTTCTCCGCCTCTATTTTGGCTTTCTCTGCCGGCGGCAAAGCCTCCCACATGGCGACATCCATTTCTTTCCAAAGCTCCTCAAGGCTGGGGGGCTCGGCGGGCGGCGCGGCGTTCTCCACGTAGCGGGGAGCCGACGCGAACTCGGACGCGCGTGCTGGCGAGATTGGGAACGCCGACGCGTCGCGGCGAGGAGTGGAATGTTGACGCGTCCTCCTCGACTAGTGGCGGCGAGGAACGGAACGGCGATGCGTGACCGTCCAGGCGATGCAGCGAGGGGCGCCTAGGGCTTGGGAGGGGCGATGCCATGGTGGTCGGCGTGAGAGGGAGGGGGAGGAGATAGCGATGAACGTGAGCGTTCTTCGGAATGTCGTGGGAGGCGCAGTATTTATAGCGAGCAATGGCACACCTACATAAGATATGGACTGAGCTGCACTGACTTAACTGCAGGACCAGTTGCGTCACTGACATGTGGGCCAGACCCCTGTTGGGCCCATATGTTAGTGACCCAATGCACCTGCAGTTAAGTAACTAAAGCAGCATCCCGGAAGATATGTGGCGTGATTAACGTAACAGCTACGTGGGCATATTTGTTGGAGTAAATTACGGGGGAGGGAAGGGGTGCAAATATTGCTGGTCACAACGGATTGGACGAGTGCGGGGGAGGAGAGTCATGCATGCAGATTTTTTCCACACGAGGTGGAGTGGTGGGACCGCCGGAGGGAGAAGGAGAGTCTGGCAGGCATATTGTTTCCACACATGGAGAGGAAAAGATTTGGAAACGAACGGGCTTCCTGCAGGTATGGGGAACGGTGCATAATAAGTCTCATCTTGCATGCCGGACTAGGTATAGTCTCAAGTCATTAAAAACATACACGCCCCACACATGTTCATATTTCAAGGTGCACTAAATTATTGCATGCGATGATTAAGGCTGGCCATAATGGTGGTATCTTAGCTGGTATCATGCACACGGGAATAGCAAACATGCTGATGTGGCAAAGAATTAAAGAAGAGAGGGGGTTAGAGTAACTAGTGTTCATGCATGCATTGGTAAACACATTTTTTGTGAAGAACCACAGCATGCCCTGCCCCGACGCGCCGCCCCGGCCCGTGTCCCTGCCCTAACGCGCCGCCCCGGCCTGCGCGCCCCTGCCCCGACGCGCCGCCCGAGCCCCTGCCCCGACGCCGCCCCACGCCCCCGGCCTGCCCTGACCACACGCCGCCGCCACGTTCGGTCCGGCATGGCGTGCGAACAGGCAGAAGCTATACCGTCAGGCCTACGATATGGATCTAGTAGACATGAAATCTAGTGGGTCCCACATACACTAGTAGAAAAGAGGGCTTTGGTTCAGGCCAGGTCAGCCCATTAGTCCCGGTTCAGTCCAGAACCGGGACCAATGGGGGCACTGGTCCCGGTTCGTGAGGCCAGGGGCCTGCCGGGCCTCATGGGGGCATTGGTCTCGGTTCGTCTGGCCCCTTTGGTCCCGGTTGGTGGGACGAACCGGGACCAATGGGCCTCGCTCCTGGCCCACCACCATTGGTCCCGGTTGGTGGCTTGAACCGGGACCACAGGCTGCCCTTTAGTCCCGGTTCATGCATGAACCGGGACCAATGAGGTGCCTATATATACCCCTCGCCCGCGAGCAGAGCACTCAAGTGCTCTGTTTTTCTCTGGCCGGCGAGGGGAGGGCTTTGTGGTGCTCTAGCTCACCTCCTATGCACATGAGGTGTTCGATGAAATGCCCGAGCCACACTAGTTAAGCTTTCTCCTCTCGAAGCTCGACCTCAAAGCTCCATTTTCCTCGAGATTTGTCTAGGTTTAGCGGCCCGTCACGTCCCATTCCCGTCTTCACCGCCGTCGATCGCCCGCGCCGATCTCGTCGCCGGCACCACCGTGGTGAGCCTCTTGTTCTTTTCTTCTTTCTGAAAGAAATTTTTTTTTACTTTAGATAGATACTTGTCTAATTTCCTTACTATTTTATTGCTTGTTATTATATAGTGCGATGGTTTTGGTATCCGCCCCCATCGGCCCTCGTCCTGTCTATGATTCGGATGTGGTATATATTATCTTTATAACTATTGGTTCATTTATTGTTTATGAAAATTATGCCGACCAACGTGACATAGATTTTATTTATCTAGGAGGTATGTGAACCAGAAATTCCAACCGACCCTATTGTCGAGAGGTTAAATTTAGTTGAAGAAGAAAACAATTTCTTGAAGGAAAAATAAAAAAATTGAGGAGGAAAAGATGATATTGGAGTTGATATTGAAGATCAATTGTTACCTTGGTTGCGATTATGATTGCATTTGTTTTCGCATTGAAATGTTTTACATAGTTTCAATGTATGGTTTAATTAATTAGATGCTCTGGAGAGCTATATGTTGTTAGATGAGTACTATGTATGTACTTCGGTTTTAATGTGATGATGAACTTCTATTAATTTGGTCACTTAATTATCTATTCATGATGTTCTGTAATGGTTTTTGACACACTTAATTATATATAATGCACGCAGATGAACCGGCAATGGATGTACGGTGACAGACACACCTCCGAGTACATTAAGGGCGTGCATGATTTTCTCGAAGTGGCTGAGGCAAACAAGCAGAATGGTTTTATGTGTTGTCCATGCCCTAAATGTGGGAATACGAAGTCTTACTCTGACCGAAAAATCCTTCACACTTACCTGCTTTACAAGGGTTTCATGCCACACTATAATGTTTGGACGAGGCACGGAGAAATAGGGGTTATGATGGAAGACGGCGAAGAAGAAGAGGACGATGACAACTATGTGCCCCCTGAATACGGTGATGCTGCAACGGGGGAAGCTGATGAAGATCAAGAGGAACCAGACGATGTGCCCAATGATGCTGCAACGGGGGAAGCTGCTGAAGATCAAGAGGAACCAGTGCCCGATGATGATGATCTCCGCCGGGTCATTGTCGATGCAAGGACGCAATGCGAAAGTCAAAAGGAGAAGCTGAAGTTCGATCGCATGTTAGAGGATCACAAAAAAGGGTTGTGCCCCAATTGTGAAGATGGCAACACAAAGCTCGGTACCGTACTGGAATTGCTGCAGTGGAAGGCAGAGAATACTGTGCCTGACAAATGATTTGAGAAGCTATTGAAAATATTGAAGAAGAAGCTTCCAAAGGATAACGAATTGCCCGACAGTACATACGCAGCAAAGAAGGTCGTATGCCCTCTAGGATTGGAGGTGCAGAAGATACATGCATGCCCTAATGACTGCATCCTCTACCGCGGTGCGTACAAGGATCTGAACAAATGCCCGGTATGCGGTGCATTGCGGTATAAGATCAGACGAGATGACCCTGGTGATGTTGACGGCGAGCCCCCCAGGAAGAGGGTTCCTGCGAAGGTGATGTGGTACGCTCCTATAATACCACGGTTGAAACGTCTGTTCAGAAACGAAGAGCATGCCAAGTTGATGCGATGGCACAGTGAGGACCGTAAGAAAGACGGGAAGTTGAGAGCACTCGCTGACGGGTCGAAGTGGAGAAAAATCGAGAGAAAGTATTGGGCTGAGTTTGCAGCTGACCCAAGGAACGTATGGTTTGGTTTAAGCGCGGATGGCATTAATTCTTTCAGGGAGCAGAGCAGCAATCACAGCACCTGGCCTGTGACTCTATGTATGTATAACCTTCCTCCTTGGATGTGCATGAAGCGGAAGTTCATTATGATGCCAGTTCTCATCCAAGGCCCTAAGCAACCCGGCAACGACATTGATGTGTACCTAAGGCCATTAGTTGAAGAACTTTTACAGCTGTGGAATGGAAACGGTGTACGTACGTGGAATGAGCACAAACAGGAGGAATTTAACCTGCACGCGTTGCTGTTTGTAACCATCAACGATTGGCCCGCTCTCAGTAACCTTTCAGGAAAGACAAACAAGGGATACCACGCATGCACGCACTGTTTAGATGACACTGAAAGTATATACCTGGACAAATGCAGGAAGAATGTGTACCTGGGCCATCGTCGATTTCTTCCGACCAACCATCAATGTCGAAAGAAAGGCAAGCATTTCAAAGGCGAGGCAGATCACCGGAAGAAGCCCGCCATGCGTACCGGTGATCACGTACTTGCTATGGTCAATGATTTACACGTAATCTTTGGAAAGGGTCCCGGCGGACTAGCCGTTCCGAATGACGCTGAGGGACACGCACCCATGTGGAACAAGAAATCTATATTTTGGGACCTACCCTACTGGAAAGACCTAGAGGTCCACTCTTCAATCGACGTGATGCACGTGATGAAGAACCTTTGCATGAACCTGCTAGGCTTCTTGGGCGTGTATGGGAAGACAAAAGATACACCTGAGGCACGGGAGGACCTGCAACGTTTGCACGAAAAAGACGGCATGCCTCCAAAGCAGTATGAAGGTCCTGCCAGCTACGCTCTTACGAAAGAAGAGAAAGAAATCTTCTTTGAATGCCTGCTCAGTATGAAGGTCCCGACTGGCTTCTCGTCGAATATAAAGGGAATAATAAATATGCCAGAGAAAAAGTTCCAGAACCTAAAGTCTCATGACTGCCACGTGATTATGACGCAACTGCTTCCGGTTGCATTGAGGTGGCTTCTACCGGAAAACGTCCGATTAGCCATTGTGAAGCTATGTGCATTCCTCAATGCAATCTCTCAGAAGGTGATCGATCCAGAAATCATACCAAGGCTAAGGAGTGATGTGGCGCAATGTCTTGTCAGTTTCGAGCTGGCGTTCCCACCATCCTTCTTCAATATCATGATGCACGTCCTAGTTCATCTAGTCGACGAGATTGTCATTCTGGGGCCCGTATTTCTACACAATATGTTCCCCTTTGAGAGGTTCATGGGAGTCCTAAAGAAATATGTCCGTAACCGCGCTAGGCCAGAAGGAAGCATCTCCATGGGCCATCAAACAGAGGATGTCATTGGGTTTTGTGTTGACTTCATTCCTGGCCTTAAGAAGATAGGTCTCCCTAAATCGCGGTATGAGGGGACACTGACTGGAAAAGGCACGCTAGGAGCGGACTCAATAATATGCAGGGACGGGCATTCTTGGTCTCAAGCACACTACACAGTTCTACAGAACTCTACCTTGGTGACCCCGTATGTCGATGAACACAAGAATAGTCTGCGCTCCAAACACTCGGAGCAGTGCGACGACTGGATTACATGTGAACACATCAGGACTTTCAGCAGTTGGTTGGAAACACGTCTCAGAGGTGACAACACTGTTTGTGATGAGCTGTACTCGTTGTCCAGGGGACCATCTTTGACTGTATTGACTTACAAAGGATACGAGATAAATGGGAATACATTTTACACAATCGCCCAAGATCAAAAGAGCACCAACCAAAACAGTGGTGTCCGCTTTGATGCAGCAACCGAGAGGGGAAAGGACACATATTATGGTTACATAGTGGACATATGGGAACTTGACTACGGACAAGATTTTAAGGTCCCTTTGTTTAAGTGCAAATGGGTCAATCTGTGAGGAGGCGGGGTACAGGTAGACCCACAGTACGGAATGACAACAGTGGATCTGAAAAATCTTGGGTACACTGACGAACCGTTCGTCCTAGCCAATGATGTGGCACAGGTTATCTATGTGAAGGACATGTCTACCAAACCAAGAAAAAGAAAAGATAAGGAAGCGAATACATCATACATTGAGCCAAAGAGCCACATAGTTCTTTCAGGAAAAAGGGACATCGTGGGAGTGGAGGGCAAGACAGACATGTCTGAAGATTATGAAAAGTTTCATGAGATTCCTCCCTTCAAAGTCAAGGCTGACCCAAGCATCCTGATAAACGATGAAGATTATCCATGGTTACGGCGAAATAAGCAAATGACACAAGCGAAGAAAAAGTGAAGACTTTCTCCCGCAACTATTATGATGATACCATGCCAACTTTGTAACAGACGAGTATGGTACCATTGTCCGTTTTGTACATGAAGTGCATCCAGTTTTTGCCGTAACCCTCTCAACTTTCTTGCACATGCTATGTGGATGAAATGATGATACCATGCCAACTTTCAACCTTTTCAGAGTTCATTTGAAATGCTTTTCAATTTCAGGGTCTTATAGCTCAAAATAATCAATAAATAAATGAAAAATAAGAAATGAAGTCAGAAAGGGTTCAAAATTGATGATGTGGCTTTGAATGGTGCATTTTGAACACACAAAAAGTCAGGAGTTCAAATAAGTTTTAAAAAATAAAATCCCTTTGTAACAGACGAGTTTCCGTATGAAATCCTGATACTTCGAAAGAGATTGTCTGTTTTGTACACGAAGTGCATCCAGTTTTTGTTGTAACCCTCTCAAGTTTCTTGCACATGGTATGTGGATGAAATGATGATACCATGCCAACTTTCAACCTTTTCAGAGTTCATTTGAAATGCTTTTCAATTTTAGGGTCTTATAGCTCAAAATAATCAGTAAATGCATGAAAAATAACAAATAAAATAAATAAGTAATTAGAAACAACATAATATAAACTTTAATAAAATATATAAGTACAAACAAAATAAAATAAACTTTAATAACATAAATAAAATTTATGAAACTAAAATTATCAAATAAAGTATTTTCTGTTCAAAACATTATAAGCAACCTCTAGTATTATTGAAACTAAAATTATATAAAATTGATGCAACTAAAATTATCGAAGTATTTTCTGTTCAAAATCATTGAAAGCAAAAAGAATTTTCATAAAGAACTTTTTTGTTAGAAACTTTAATAGCAAAAAGAATTATCATAAAGTAAAATAAATAAGTAATTAGAAACAAAATAAAATAAAATAAATAAGTTTTTTGTTGTAAGAAGAAACAAAACAAAATAAATAAAGCAAAAAAGAAAACAAAAAAAGGCAAAAAATAAAAAATATGCCACCTACTGGGCCACCACGGCCTGAATACGACTAGAGCAGAAGGCCCAGTAGGCCCATCAGGCATAGCAGTGATAATTAGGCCCGTAAGCCTGCAATGGAGAGGAGCTCGAGAGGGGAGCGGCAGTGGGGCTTATAAACCACTGTGCGCCCCTCTCAACTAGCGAGGTGGGACTAAACTTTCGACGCGGGTGCAGCAGCACAAGGCCTTTGGTCCCAGTTGGTGGAACCAACCGGGACTAAAGGGGTGCATTGGTACCGGTTGGTGGCACTAATCGGTACCAATGCCCCCCCCCTTTAGTCCCGGTTGGTGCCACCAACCGGGACCAAAGGCCGCCGCTTCCCGCCCTTTGGGCTGCTGAAAAGAGACCTTTGGTCCCGGTTGGTGGCACCAACCGGGACTAAAAGGGGCATTGGTCTCGGTTGCTGCCATGAACCGGTACCAATGCTCTCCGTATATAAGCAGGACTTGTAAATTTTTCAGTTTCATCGAATATTTGCCCCCCGACGATGCCGAACTCATCGACGCCGCCAGGCTGCCCGTGCTCGCCGTCGCCGCCCTGCGCCCTTGCTGCCCGTGCTCGCCGACGCCGCCAGGCTGCCCGTGCTCGTCGTCGCCGCCCCGCCGCCCGCTCCTCATCACCGCCCACTCCTCGTCGCCGTCGCCCTGCCCCGACGCGCCGCCCCGGCCCGTGTCCCTACCCTAACGCGCCGCCCCGGCCTGCGCGCCCCTGCCCCGACGCGCCGCCCGAGCCCGAGCCCCTGCCCCGACGCCGTCCCACACCCCCGGCCTGCCCCGACCACATGCCGCCGCCACGTTCGGTCCGGCCGCCGGCCTTCCTCTCTGTTTTTTCATATATATGATATTTGTTTTTCAGATTTTTTGTTCATATATATGATGATTTGTTTTTTGCATTTTTATAAAAATGTATATATGTATGTATGTTCTCTGTGCATATAAAAGTTAGATTTTTAGTACATTTTAGGTTAGTTTCATTTTTAGAAAAGTTTTATATATTTAGGAAAAGAAGGAAGAGAAGGAAGAAGGAAGAAGAAGAAAAGGTATTAGATATGCAAAAGTTACATTTTTAGAAAAGTATTATATATCTAGCTAGGAAGATAATGAAGAAGAAGAAAAAGAAGGAGAGGAAAAAGGAAAATAAGAAGAAGAAAAAAGAAGAAAAAGAAGAGGAGAAGAAGAAAGGAATAGAGGAGATTAACCTCTATTTCTTGTAAAGTGGTTGTGGCAGGAACAAGGGAATGATTTCTGTGGATACTACGTTTGCGAGTCCATCCGCCACACGACCTGTGAGCGGGGCTACTCTGACGAACAATACGAAGTGCGTAAGCAATAATATTCACAATTTTATTTTATTACCATCATTTGTGTTGAATTTCATTTATTCATATATATATATATATGTATGTATTGACCCCCTTCTTCAAATTAGATCTTTCGGATGCGGGATGAACTCCTAGCACCAGATCGTATGCGAGCAATTCAAGAGGAATTGGCGGCATTCTTCCTTGACCACGTGATCGCTGAAAACGGAGAATACCATGTGGACCCTGTGTTCATATATAATTAGGAGATTATATTGTAAGAGATAATTATTGTATATATGTAGCCGGTAGTGTCGGATAGATATACGAGAACTTGTTGTTCGACCAATCTCTCGGAGAAGGAGAGGTGGTCGATATCACTTCTCTCTGTATGCATATGTTCATGACGATCTTCTGTTTCCTTCATTTGCTTACTAGCTAGCGTGTCTAGTCCTCTCTATACGTATATAGTACGTAGCGTCGACCAAGCACGGAGATAAGAGAGGACACGTCTCTCTATTAATTAGCTAGCTAACACAATATATGAAACACCTAAATTAACCCCCCAAAACCCCCAACCCCCCCCCCCCTCAAGAAAAACAAAAACCCCAGCCCCTGAAATGCTGACGCGTGGATGCCTATTGGTCCCAGTTAGTGCCATCAATCGGGACCAAAGGCCCTCCTGCCTGGGCTCGCCGCACTGGCCACGTGGAGGCCCATCTATCCCGGTTCGTGTAAGAACCGGGACTAAAGGGCTAGGGAATTAATAACGACCCTTTAGTCCCGGTTCAAAAACCGGGACAAAAGGCCCTTACCAACCAGGACAGATGACCCTTTTTCTACTAGTGATAGTTCTCGAGAACTCTTTGGGGGCTTGCAGCCGTTTATCCACCGGACAAGCCAGCAACCCCCCGCTGTTCGCACGCCCTACTCATCCCCGTCTTCTACTAGTACAGTACCTTACAACAGTTCGCTCCCAGTCGTCCCTTCCTTTCACATTACACCAGTTCAACTTCTCCTAACCCTCCTCCAAAATCCATGGCCTCCCAAATCTCCATGGTCGCCGCTGAGTACCAGGTTAGAGCCATCACCGGCGATGAGTTCATCGTCATCTACACACGTGGATCCGCGACGGTGAAAGCATGCCTTGCTCGCTTCCTACGCATGTTCAACAGTTCAACGGATGAGTGGGTCGCTGGGCTAGATGTTGAGTACACCACAGTCCTGCAAAGAGAGAAGATTCTAAAGGAGGCAGAGAAGAAGAAGCCCGCCGTGATCCAGGTTTGCCTAAATAACGTGTGCTTGGTCTACCACATATGCCATGCCGACGTTGAGTGCGAGGATTTTAAGAACTTCCTCAAGGACGAAAGAGTGAAATTCATTACTGTAGACTTTAGGAATGACAGGGATGTCCTGGGTCGGATAGGCCTCGTTGTAGGAGCCCTTCGATCTCCAGAAGGCAAGCCTGGTGTCCTCCTCTCAGCCTTCAATGCTGACCCTGGCAGCAGCCATGGTTGATCCTTCGTACGCTAAACTAAAGAAACCTCACCACGAGTTTCATCATGCATGGGAGTCGAAGACATTAGATGAAGATCACATCCTGTACGCAGCAATGGATGCCTACCTTTGTTTAAATATCTACAAGGTTTGGATGAAGAAGCAGAGCCCAGTGTCTGGTTCAAGCAAAGAAGCGTCGGCGAAGAGGAAGAGGAAGAGGGACGAGGACGAAGTCGAGGACGTGGACTCGGACTCCGAGTAGGTGGCAGTGACGTCGCTCATGCTGGTTCTACTGCAGTGTCAAGCGGACTAGTTGCTTAGTTTACTTTCAAGGGTGTGTTGTGCTGAGGCCCCAGCAGAACTATGTTTATGTTCTTTCTCGTTATTTGAACTCTTTAGTACATACAGTAGTACTAGTACTATGTCTTACTACTGTTCTTCTTGCAGTTGGTACTACTGCTCGTATCTTCGTGTTCCTACTGTAGTTAATACGTTCGTACTAGTAGTATAATTTGGGTCAGTCAATTTGTGAAAGAAGTTCGACGGAGCGAAGGAAGAAGACGGCAGAGAACCTACCCCAGTATCTATATTAGGGTGGCAGGGTGCCCATGATCTATCTTATGAGTGTTGGGTGTGGAATGCAGTTCGCCGGAAAAAATGGATCGTACCCGGGGTTAAACGGATGGCGGGGGTGAGGGGAGCATGGCCATGGCAGGCGGTTCAGGGGAGGGCGCGGCGGCGGTGGCAGGCGGTTAGGCGTGTGGCGGGCTGAGAAGATGAGTCGTGCATCAATTTCGGAGGTTGAGGAAGCCCTTCTAGCCATCCATGTTGCATCAAACGGCTCACAAGAGTCGACTAACCCAAATTGCTCCTTATGCAAGATCCACGTGGCATTCAAGGTCCCGAAGGTAGATTCCGCGTCAGCACCCAGTTTGCGGGCTCGATGCGCGCGCGACCGGCTTCCGCCACGACAGCCACTATGCGCGCCTCCTCCGCGCGGGCGGAGACGACAATGACACGCTAGTTCCTCCTCGCCGGCGTGCTGGAGCAAGCGCTCGTCCTCCTCTTCGTACGCTGCGTGCATAGACGCGGCTCCACCAGCTGCTCGCGTACTTGGCAGCACGGCGGCATCGCGAGGAGGGACTGCAGACGACGTGAGCGGGCGAGCCTTCGGCTTCATGGCACAGGGATGGCGGCGACACGGCGGTGATGGGCGAGAAATTGTTGGCCGGAGAAGGCAGGCGCCGGCATGCGCAACGGCGGCGGCGGCATATTGATGAGTGCGCGTATGGGAGCTTAGTTTAGTTTTATATAGGGTTGGTCAAACTTAAAAGAAAACCGTACTAGTACACGTAAACATTAGACTTAGGCAGCGCTTTTATTAGTTACCACAGCCACGATACGGAATCACGTGCAAGCGCGTGAACCACGGCTGCGCGGTCGATCGAACGGTGCGTCACCATGTCGTGCTCGAAGGACATCCACTGAACCTTTTTGTGTGTGTGAAAACAATCCCCGAATATTACTCAACTTTTTTGAAGGAAATATTCCCTAGAGGCAATAATAAAGTATTATTTATTTCCTTATATCATGATAAATGTTTATTATTCATGCTAGAATTGTATCAACCGGAAACATAATACATGTGTGAATACATAAACAAACAGTGTGTCACTAGTATGCCTCTACTTGACTAGCTCATTAATCAAAGATGGTTATGTTTCCTAGCCATATACATAAGTTGTCATTTGATTAACGGGATCACCTCATTAGGAGAATGACGTGATTGACTTGACCCATTCCGTTAGCTTAGCACTCGATCGTTTAGTATGTTGCTATTGCTTTCTTCATGACTTATACATGTTCCTATGACTATGAGATTATGCAACTCCCGTTTACCGGAGGAACACTTTGTGTGCTACCAAACGTCACAACATAACTGGGTGATTATAAAGGTGCTCTACAGGTGTCTCCAAAGGTACTTGTTGGGTTGGCGTATTTCGAGATTAGGATTTGTCACTCCGATTGTCGGAGAGGTATCTCTGGGCCCACTCGGTAACGCACATCACTATAAGCCTTGCAAGCATTGTGACTAATGAGTTAGTTGTGGGATGATGTATTACGGAACAAGGAAAGAGACTTGCCGGTAACGAGATTGAACTAGGTATCGAGATACCGACGATCGAATCTCGGGCAAGTAACATACCGATGACAAAGGGAACAACGTATGTTGTTATGCGGTCTGAACGATAAAGATCTTCGTAGAATATGTGGGAACCAATATGAGCATCCAGGTTCCGCTATTGGTTATTGACCGGAGAGATGTCTCGGTCATTTCTACATAGTTCTCGAACCCGTAGGGTCCGCACGCTTAAAGTTACGATGACAGTTATATTATGAGTTTATATGTTTTGATGTACCGAAGGTTGTTCGGAGTCCCGGATGTGATCATGGACATGACGAGGAGTCTCGAAATGGTCGAGACATAAAGATTGATATATTGGACGACTATATTCGGACACCGGAAGTGTTCCGGAGAAGTTCCGGATAAAACCGGAGTGCCGGAGGGGTTACCGGAACCCCCCGGGGAAGTATTGGGCCTTAGTGGGCCTGAGGGGAGAGAGAGGGCAGCAGCCAGGAGGTGGAGCGCCCCCTCCCATGAGGAGTCCGAATTGGACTAGGGGAGAGGGGCGCAGCCCCTCTTTCCCTCTCCCTCTCCCTCTCTTTCCTTCCCCCCCTCTCCTTGGCGCGCCCCAAGGGCAGCCGGCCTCCCCCTTGCTCCTTTATATACGGGGGCAGGGGGGAACCTCTACACACACAATTGATATACGATATTTTAGCCGTGTGCGGTGCCCCCCTCCACCATATTACACCTCGATAATATCGTTGCGGAGCTTAGGTGAAGCCCTGCGTCGGTAGAACATCATCATCGTCACCACGCCGTCGTGCTGACGAAACTCTCCCTCAACACTCGGCTGGATCGGAGTTCGAGGGACGTCATCGAGCTGAACGTGTGCTGAACTCGGAGGTGCCGTGCGTTCGGTACTTGATCGGTCGGATCGTGAAGACGTACGACTACATCAACCGCGTTGTGATAACGCTTCCGCTTTCGGTCTACGAGGGTACGTGGACAACACTCTCCCCTCTCGTTGCTATGCATCACCATGATCTTGCGTGTGCGTAGGAAAATTTTGAAATTACTACGTTCCCCAACAGTGGCATCCGAGCCTGGTTTTATGCGTTGATGCTATGCACGAGTAGAACACAAGTGAGTTGTGGGCGATATAAGTCATACTGCTTACCAGCATGTCATACTTTGGTTCGGCGGTATTGTGAGATGAAGCGGCCCGGACCGACATTACGCGTACGCTTACGCGAGACTGGTTTCACCGTTGAGAGCACTCGTTGCTTAAAGGTGACTGGCGGGTGTCTGTCTCTCTCACTTTAGTTGAACCGAGTGTGGCTACGCCCAGTCCTTGCGAAGGTTAAAACAGCACCAACTTGACAAACTATCGTTGTGGTTTTGATGCGTAGGTAAGAACGGTTCTTGCTAAGCCCGTAGCAGCCACGTAAAACTTGCAATAACAAAGTAGAGGACGTCTAACTTGTTTTTGCAGGGCATGTTGTGATGTGATATGGTCAAGACATGATGCTATATTTTATTGTATGAGATGATCATGTTTTGTAACCGAGTTATCGGCAACTGGCAGGAGCCATATGGTTGTCGCTTTATTGTATGCAATGCAATCGCCATGTAATTGTTTTACTTTATCACTAAGCGGTAGCGATAGTCGTAAAAGCAATAAGTTGGCGAGACGACAACGATACTACGATAGAGATCAAGGTGTCGCGCCGGTGACGATGGTGATCATGACGGTGCTTCGGAGATGGAGATCACAAGCACAAGATGATGATGGCCATATCATATCACTTATATTGATTGCATGTGATGTTAATCTTTTATGCATCTTATCTTGCTTTGATTGACGGTAGCATTATAAGATGATCTCTCACTAAAATTTCAAGATAAAAGTGTTCTCCCTGAGTATGCACCGTTGCAAAAGTTCTTCGTGCTGAGACACCACGTGATGATCGGGTGTGATAGGCTCTACGTTCAAATACAACGGGTGCAAAATAGTTGCACATGCGGAATACTCAGGTTAAACTTGACGAGCCTAGCATATGCAGATATGGCCTCGGAACACGGAGACCGAAAGGTCGAGCGTGAATCATATAGTAGATATGATCAACATAGTGATGTTCACCATTGAAACTACTCCATCTCACGTGATGATCGGACATGGTTTAGTTGATTTGGATCACGTCATCACTTAGATGATGAGAGGGATGTCTATCTAAGTGGGAGTTCTTAAGTAATATGATTAATTGAACTTGAATTTATCATGAACTTAGTGCCTGATAGTATCTTGCTTGTCTATGTTAATTGTAGATAAATGGCCCGTGTTGTTGTTCCGTTGAATTTTAATGCGTTCCTTGAGAAAGCAAAGTTGAAATATGATGGTAGCAATTACACGGACTGGGTCCGTAACTTGAGGATTATCCTCATTGCTGCACAGAAGAATTACATCCTGGAAGCACTGCTAGGTGCCAGGCCTCCTGCAAGAGCAACACCAGAAGTTATGAACGTCTGGCAGAGCAAAGCTGATGACTACTCGATAGTTCAGTGTGCCATGCTTTACGGCTTAGAACCGGGTCTTCAACGACGTTTTGAACGTCATGGAGCATATGAGATGTTCCAGGAGTTGAAGTTAATATTTCAAGCAAATGCCCGGATTGAGAGATATGAAGTCTCCAATAAGTTCTATAGCTGCAAGATGGAAGAGAATAGTTTTGTCAGTGAGCATATACTCAAAATGTCTGGGTATAATAATCACTTAATTCAACTGGGAGTTAATCTTCCGGATGGTAGCGTCATTGACAGAATTCTTCAATCACTGCCACCAAGCTACAAGAGCTTCGTGATGAACTATAACATGCAAGGGATGGATAAGACAATTCCCGAGCTCTTCGCAATGCTAAAGGCAGCGGAGGTAGAAATCAAAAAGGAGCATCAAGTGTTGATGGTCAGTAAAACCACTAGTTTCAAGAAAAAGGGCAAAGGGAAGAAGAAGGGGAACTTCAAGAAGAACAGCAAGTTGTTGTTCAGGAGAAGAAACCCAAGTCTGGACCTAAGCCTGAAACTGAGTGCTTCTACTGCAAGCAGACTGGTCACTGGAAGCGGAACTGCCCCAAGTATTTGGCGGATAAGAAGGATGGCAAGGTTAACAAAGGTATATGTGATATACATGTTATTGATGTGTACCTTACTAATGCTCGCAGTAGCACTTGGGTATTTGATACTGGTTCTGTTGCTAATATTTGCAACTCGAAATAGGGGCTACAGATTAAGCGAAGATTGGCTAAGGACGAGGTGACGATGCGCGTGGGAAATGGTTCCAAAGTCGATGTGATCGCCGTCGGCACGCTACCTCTACATCTACCTTCGGGATTAGTATTAGACCTAAATAATTGTTATTTGGTGACAGCGTTGAGCATGAACATTATATCTGGATCTTGTTTGATGCGAGACGGTTATTCATTTAAATCAGAGAATAATGGTTGTTCTATTTATATGAATAATATCTTTTATGGTCATGCACCCTTGAAGAGTGGTCTATTTTTAATGAATCTCGATAGTAGTGACACACATATTCATAATGTTGAAGCCAAAAGATGCAGAGTTGATAATGACAGTGCAACCTATTTGTGGCACTGCCGTTTAGGTCATATCGGTGTAAAGCGCATGAAGAAACTCCATACTGATGGACTTTTGGAATCACTTGATTATGAATCACTTGGTACTTGCGAACCGTGCCTCATGGGCAAGATGACTAAAACACCGTTCTCCGGAACTATGGAGAGAGCAACAGATTTATTGGAAATCATACATACAGATGTATGTGGTCCGATGAATATTGAGGCTCGTGGCGGATATCGTTATTTTCTCACCTTCACAGATGATTTGAGCAGATATGGGTATATCTACTTAATGAAATATAAGTCTGAAACATTTGAAAAGTTCAAAGAATTTCATAGTGAAGTAGAAAATCATCGTAACAAGAAAATAAAGTTTCTACGATCAGATCGTGGAGGAGAATATTTGAGTTACGAGTTTGGCCTACATTTGAAACAATGCGGAATAGTTTCGCAACTCACGCCACCCGGAACACCACAGCGTAATGGTGTGTCCGAACGTCGTAATCGTACTTTATTAGATATGGTGCGATCTATAATGTCTCTTACTGATTTACCGCTATCGTTTTGGGGTTATGCTTTAGAGACGGCTGCATTCACTCTAAATAGGACACCATCGAAATCCGTTGAGACGACGCCTTATGAACTATGGTTTGGCAAGAAACCAAAGTTCTCGTATCTTAAAGTTTGGGGTTGCGATGCTTATGTGAAGAAACTTCAACCTGATAAGCTCGAACCAAAATCGGAGAAATGTGTCTTCATAGGATACCCAAAGGAGACTGTTGGGTACACCTTCTATCACAGATCCGAAGGCAAGATATTCGTTGCTAAGAATGGATCCTTTCTAGAGAAGGAGTTTCTCTCGAAAGAAGTGAGTGGGAGGAAAGTAGAACTTGACGAGGTAACTGTACCTGCTCCCTTATTGGAAAGTAGATCATCATAGAAATCAGTTTCTGCGACACCTACACCAATTAGTGAGGAAGTTAATGATAATGATCATGAAACTTCAGATCAAGTTATTACTGAACCTCGTAGGTCAACTAGATCAAGATCCGCACCAGAGTGGTACGGTAATCCTGTTCTGGAGGTTATGTTACTAGACCATGACGAACCTACGAACTATGAAGAAGCGATGGTGAGCCCAGATTCCGCAAAATGGCTTGAAGCCATGAAATCCGAGATGGGATCCATGTATGAGAACAAAGTATGGACTTTGGTTGACTTGCCCGATGGTCGGCAAGCCATTGAAAATAAATGGATCTTCAAGAAGACGACTGACGCTGATGGTAATGTTACTGTCTATAAAGCTCGACTTGTTGCGAAAGGTTTTCGACAAGTTCAAGGGATTGACTACGATGAGACCTTCTCACCCGTAGCGATGCTTAAGTCTGTCCGAATCATGTTAGCAATTGCCGCATTTTATAATTATGAAATTTGGCAAATGGATGTAAAAACTGCATTCCTGAATGTTTTCTGGAAGAAGAGTTGTATATGATGCAACCGGAGGGTTTTGTCGATCCGAAGGGAGCTAACAAAGTGTGCAAGCTCCAGCGATCCATTTATGGACTGGTGCAAGCCTCTCGGAGTTGGAATAAACGCTTTGATAGTGTGATCAAAGCATTTGGTTTTATACAGACTTTTGGAGAAGCCTGTATTTACAAGAAAGTGAGTGGGAGCTCAGTAGCATTTCTGATATTATATGTGGATGACATATTGCTGATTGGAAATGATATAGAATTTCTGGATAGCATAAAGGGATACTTGAATAAGAGTTTTTCAATGGAAGACCTCGGTGAAGCTGCATATATATTAGGCATTAAGATCTATAGAGATAGATCAAGACGCTTAATTGGACTTTCACAAAGCACATACCTTGATAAAGTTTTGAAGAAGTTCAAAATGGATCAAGCAAAGAAAGGGTTCTTGCCTGTACTACAAGGTGTGAGATTGAGTAAGACTCAATGCCCGACCACTGCAGAAGATAGAGAGAAGATGAAAGATGTTCCCTATGCTTCAGCCATAGGCTCTATCATGTATGCAATGCTGCGTACCAAACATGAGGTGTGCCTTGCTATAAGTTTAGCAGGGAGGTACCAAAGTAATCCAGGAGTGGATCACTGGACAGCGGTCAAGAACATCCTGAAATACCTGAAAAGGACTAAGGATATGTTTCTCGTATATGGAGGTGACAAAGAGCTCATCGTAAGTGGTTACGTTGATGCAAGCTTTGACACTGATCCGGACGATTCTAAATCGCAAATCGGATACGTATTTACATTAAACGGTGGAGCTGTCAGTTGGTGCAGTTCTAAGCAAAGTGTCGTGGCGGGATCTACGTGTGAAGCGGAGTACATAGCTGCTTCGGAAGCAGCAAATGAAGGAGTCTGGATGAAGGAGTTCATATCCGATCTAGGTGTCATACCTAGTGCATCGGGACCAATGAAAATCTTTTGTGACAATACTGGTGCAATTGCCTTAGCAAAGGAATCCAGATTTCACAAGAGAACCAAGCACATCAAAAGACGCTTCAATTCCATCCGGGATTTAGTCCAGGTGGGAGACAGAAATTTGCAACATACATACGGATCTGAATGTTGCAGACCCGTTGACTAAGCCTCTTCCACGAGCAAAACATGATCAGCACCAAGACTCCATGGGTGTAAGAATCATTACTGTGTAATCCAGATTATTGACTCTAGTGCAAGTGGGAGACTGAAGGAAATATGCCCTAGAGGCAATAATAAAGTATTATTTATTTCCTTATATCATGATAAATGTTTATTATTCATGCTAGAGTTGTATTAACCGGAAACATAATACATGTGTGAATACATAAACAAACAGTGTGTCACTAGTATGCCTCTACTTGACTAGCTCGTTAATCAAAGATGGTTATGTTTCCTAGCCATAGACATGAGTTGTCATTTGATTAACGGGATCACCTCATTAGGAGAATGACGTGATTGACTTGACCCATTCCGTTAGCTTAGCACTCGATCGTTTAGTATGTTGTTATTGCTTTCTTCATGACTTATACATGTTCCTATGACTATGAGATTATGCAACTCCCGTTTACCGGAGGAACACTTTGTGTGCTACCAAACGTCACAACGTAACTGGGTGATTATAAAGGTGCTCTACAGGTGTCTCCAAAGGTACTTGTTGGGTTGGCGTATTTCGAGATTAGGATTTGTCACTCCGATTGTCGGAGAGGTATCTCTGGGCCCACTCGGTAACGCACATCACTATAAGCCTTGCAAGCATTGTGACTAATGAGTTAGTTGCGGGATGATGTATTACGGAACGAGTAAAGAGACTTGCCGGTAACGAGATTGAACTAGGTATCGAGATACCGATGATCGAATCTCGGGCAAGTAACATACCGATGACAAAGGGAACAACGTATGTTGTTATGCGGTCTGACCGATAAAGATCTTCGTAGAATATGTGGGAACCAATATGAGCATCCAGGTTCCGCTATTGGTTATTGACCGGAGAGGTGTCTCGGTCATGTCTACATAGTTCTCGAACCCGTAGGGTCCGCATGCTTAAAGTTACGATGAGAGTTATATTATGAGTTTATATGTTTTGATGTACCGAAGGTTGTTCGGAGTCCCGGATGTGATCATGGACATGACGAGGAGTCTCGAAATGGTCGAGACATAAAGATTGATATATTGGACGACTATATTCGGACACTGGAAGTGTTCCGGAGAAGTTTCGGATAAAACCGGAGTGCCGGAGGGGTTACCGGAACCCCCCGGGGAAGTATTGGGCCTTAGTGGGCCTGAGGGGAGAGAGAGGGCACCAGCCAGGAGGTGGCGCGCACCCTCCCATGAGGAGTCCGAATTGGACTAGGGGAGGGGGGCGCAGCCCCTCTTTCCCTCTCCCTCTCCCTCTCTTTCCTTCCCCCCCTCTCCTTGGCGCGCCCCAAGGGCAGCCGGCCTCCCCCTTGCTCCTTTATATATAGGGGCAGGGGGGCACCTCTACACACACAATTGATATACGATATTTTAGCCGTGTGCGGTGCCCCCCTCCACCATATTACACCTCGATAATATCGTTGCGGAGCTTAGGCGAAGCCCTGCGTCGGTAGAACATCATCATCGTCACCACGCCGTCGTGCTGACGAAACTCTCCCTCAACACTCGGCTGGATCGGAGTTCGAGGGACGTCATCGAGCTGAACGTGTGCTGAACTCGGAGGTGTCGTGCGTTTGGTACTTGATCGGTCGGATCGTGAAGACGTATGACTACATCAACCGCGTTGTGATAACGCTTCCGCTTTCGGTCTACGAGGGTACGTGGACAACACTCTCCCCTCTCGTTGCTATGCATCACCATGATCTTGCGTGTGCGTAGGAAATTTTTGAAATTACTACGTTCCCCAACATTTTTTTCCTGGAAAAGTTCTTGACGCTACAATATTTCCATATATTTGAATTTAGCTCCAGTTCGTGTTTATTTGGATTTGGACGTTTTAGGTGCGCCCTAGTTTTTTTTAATACTGATTTTGTGTGTGTGACTGAGAGAGAACGTGTGTATGTGTCCATATGTGTGTTGTGGTGGAAGGGCAATGTGGAGACGGTGTGCGTGTGATAGAGACATAGAGAGGTGTGAATGTGCAAATGATCATGCATGAGTGAGACATAGACAGTTGTCGATACGTTGTGTATACATGAGAGAACGGTCTTCTATTTTACTTGTGTGTGTGTGAGAGAGAGAGAGAGAGAGGAGCATCCGTAACACAACAACCATCTCTCTCGATTCGTCCGTCCCTCGCACGATCGCATGTAACACATGCATCAACACGCACATTTTGACACCCTCACCCGGCCCCTGCCCACCTCAAGGCCCGCACATCGCTCTCTATGTCGCACGCACAATCTCTTCGTGAATACCCTGTTTAGCATGTAGCTTTCCGTCACATACACACACATTTCTCTCCTTAGATTTGTTTTCTCTCAATATCTGACACACACACACACAGCACACACACCCCCTCCCCCGAGCACACAATTCATCCCCATCCAAGATTACATGGCGACCACTCTCGCTTGTGCTTCTCTACACCCCAGCATGCACAACACCTCAATCTTCAAAGAGGGCATCGAGGAGATCGAAGACGGTGACCACACTGCGCTAGAGAACGCGGGCCATTTGGAAGCAGGATGATGTGACGACGGCTGACTGACTCCTCCCCCCAACCTCTCTCTCTCTCGCACAAAATTACCAATCCCTCTCTCCCCCGCACAAATTTATCAATCCCTCAACCCACGAGATCCTTCCCCTCTCGTCCATGTTTTTCCAGCTCTCTCATCAAACCTGTTGTCTCTTCTCCTTCCACGTGTACAGAATCCGGATGCACATGCATCTCACGTATATTACATGTCTCCATCTTTCTCACAGACCTAACTTCTTCCTCTCTCTTTCTCTCTCTATCTCTCTCTCTGTTTCGTTAGGTTTGTCTCCTACTCTCTCGTCCACATACATACAATCTTTCCCGCCCTATCTGCTCCATCTTCGCAAGCTTTCTCTGCACGTTTCATTCACACATTGGGATATGTTCAAAATGCTGCTTTTATAATGGCTGATGTAGAGTTATTGTTGGTTTTGTTGCATCCTACAAAGTAATAACTATGAAATGCATTTTGATTGTCATTTGACTGGGATTATGAGAGTTTGAGCATGTTGTGAAGTACTATAGACCTCGTATACATCTTGAAATTCGACAATGATTGTAACTATTGAATTGCATAGACCATTACATTCGAAGTCAGTAACCTAATATATTTATTTCACAATTTCAACAAATGATTAAGTCACTACATACTAAGAAAACAAATGTGTACACCCTCCGTTTTTATTTAAGTCCGTGTATTAGCATTGGTTAAAGTCAAGTTTTGTAAACTCTCAGAAAGTTTATAACAAAAAATATTAACATATACAATAACAAATAAATACCATTAGATTCATTATTGAATGTACTTTCACATCATACATATCTGTTATGGTAAATGTTTATATTTTTCTATAAACTTGGTCAAACTTTAGGAAGTTTGACTTCAGTCAAACGTAATATGCAGAGTTTACTAGTACTACTCGCTAGTTGCTTAGCCGAATCACCCAACACGCCACACGGGGAGTTCAGTGTCACAAAATTTTGAGGTCGGCGGGAAAATCTCCCGCGACCCTGATTCAAGCAGTGGGAAGTTACCATCATAGCCTTCGGAACAGGCCTACGGATGACGGTTGGTAGGGGATTGTTTTCGTAACTTCAGGTTCACCCTACCCAGCCAAACCCACCCCGGCACCCAGAGTAGTACACCTGAGTACTCCCCATTTTCTATCCCCACCGCAAAATAGACTTCTCCACGGCACCGCAGCCTTCGTGCTCCTCCCCTTCTACATCGGCGCACTCGTCCATCGCAGCGCATCTGCCTCATCAACGACCTCGTACACCGCACTAGAGCCGGTCCACCATCGTCGTCGTACACGGAGCCTCTTCCCCGGCACCGTCTTCCACGGTCTCGGATCTGCTTCCCGGAAGCCGAAGCCAAGCGCAGAAGCACCACCGTTGTGGACAATGAACTGACTCCCATTGCCGACCATGACTCACAGAGGCCGCCGCGACCATCGTTCTCCTCCTCGATTGGTAATGTGTGTATTGAATCACATAGCAGTACATGTGCAGTTCCAATTTTGTTCATACCTACCCATCAAATTTCCTGGGTGCTATTCTTCCCGTAAAAGTAATTGGTTATAGCCTCCATTGTCCAACAGAATATCAGCTTGTAATTGTGCGTCGCTCCTGTATCGTGTTGTGCTTGGGTAGGTTTTTCATCTGCAACTAGTAGTGTGGCAAATGATGGAAAGTTTTTTAGAACTAGCAAGATGCCCATGCGTTGCACGCATCAAGATGCATTTGTATGAGTAGTTTATCTTGTTGGAGAAAAGGATGAATGAGGGCAGGCCTTATTTGCAAATCCGGAGAGGGGTGTGGGTATCTTTTTGCAAAACTACCATTGTTTCCTTCCTATCTGTCAGATATAAATCGGACGGCCTATATTACAGGATGGCAGGCACACCATCATCACCAACTCTATTTTTTTATAAGAAAAAAACTAGCAAGATGCCCATGCGTTGCACGGAACATCAAGATGCATTTGTATGAGTAGTTTATCTTGTGGGAGAAAAGGATGAACGAGGGAATGCCTTATTTGCAAATGCGGAGATGGGTGTGGGTATCTTTTTGCACAATTGCCACAGTTTCCTTCCTATCCGTCGGACATAAATCGGATGGCCTATATTGCAGGATGGCAGGAACACCATCATCACCAACTCTGTTTTTTATAAGAGTAGGGAAAAAGTAGAGAAAAAAAGTGAAGAGTAGAGAAGTAGAGATAAATATTAAATATAAAATAAATATAACAATAGAGAAGAGAGTAGAGATAGTAGAGACGTCGGGAAAGGATTGCGCGCGCGGCGGAAAAGCGGCCGGGCGTGCGCTAGTTTTGGCGCGCGGCGTCCGGCACGCTTTATAAAATCCAATGCCCTCCCACCGCTCTGTGCCTCGCCACCGCTCTCTCCCCGCTCTGTGCCTCCCCACCGCTCTCTCCCCGCTCTTTCTCGCCTCGCCGCCGCCGCACCACCATGCCACCGCGTCGCCGGGAAACTTGTGGATACCGCGGCGTCCGCGCGCGCCCCTCCGGCGGCTTCTCTGCCGAGATCCGGTTCCGCGGGATGCGCCTCGGCCTCGGCAATTTCGACACTGCCAACGAGGCCGCCCGCGCGTATGACGCGGCGGCGTGGCGCCTCCGGTGGCCTCATAGAACATTGAACTTCCCCAACGTGCCGACGAGGGAGCGGGCACAGGATCTCGCACCTCTGCCGCGGCTTATCACCGACGAGGATCGTCGCGACAACCGGAGGCGGGAGCACCGTCTCGGCATCGCCGAGATGGACGAGGAAGCCATGGCACTGTGGTGCCAACGCTTCCCGCAGGACATCATCAACGAGCGTGAGTTCTACGCGCAAAGGAGGGCCGAGAGGGATAAGAGGAGTGCGGAGCGCGCCGCCTATCGCGAGGACAAGCGTAGGCGAAAAGCGGACACTCAATTTAACATGAGGCTAGGAGCAGCGTCGCCCTGGGAATCCGACGACGATCGGTATCTTCACGCCTACAGTCAGACGTCGGAGGAGGACATCACCGAGGAGGAGTCGAACGACGAGGGGTAGTTGAATAATCTATTTTTTTATCTATCTATGCCGAGAACTATCCTCTACTCTCTAGTCTCTACTCTCTATCTCTACTTCTCGATCTCAACACTGTAGACGCTTTTTTAAAGCGCCGCGCGCGATTCTGTTGGAGATGCTCTAACATGGCAGACGAGTGCTTTAATGTTGCCCACAAGATGCGCGAGTATTACTAGTAGTATATTTTTCTTTCCATGTTGAGATTTTAAAACCACGAGTGCGAACATGCAGCGGAGCAATGAAGACCAAAAACGGGATATTGGGGACATCTTCAAGGAGCGTGGCAAGTTAAAGAGGAGTTGCACCGAACCTGTAAAATGAGCTTTGGTAAGTAACACCCTTTCAATTACTTTCGTTTAGCCTCGTGTTCTTCGATGTGTATATGTTGTAGTTTCTGTTTCTCTTAAGCCTCGTGTTCTTCGATGTGTAATAAGAAGAGTCTTAATCGTCCTAATGCTTTCGTTTTTAGCTTGATGTAGGAAGTGGGTGTTCTCACCTTGTAGTCTGTTTTTATATTTTTTTTCCTTATGAATTCACTTCTCCCAGTTCTGTTTATCTGGCTTCTACTAAATGGATCTGGGTTGCTCTGAGTATTGATCTAAAAAAGAAGTAACTTCATGTCAGGATGCAGTTCCTGCGAGGAGGGAAGTATGGTCAACCTCGAGATCATGTTTCCAAAATGAGGCTGGATTACACACAAGGTGCCAGTTCCCTAATGATGTTGGATTAGACACAAGGTGCAAATTCCCAAATGATGCTGGATTACACACAAGCCAGGTGGAGTCGTCAGCTGTTCGTGTCCTCGTGGCTCTAGTAAAGGCTAAAAGAAAGCGTGCAGCAGCCCTTGTGAATGTAGTTGAGTTCCTGAAGAAGCGAAAAGAGCAATCAGATGCTCTCTTCACCCATGCCAAAGAAGAGATGGAAGAAGCCAGAAATAAGCTAGTAGAGGCAGAGCAGGCTAGGCGTCTCCTGCTATCTAAAACTATTGTCAATACAAAATTTCCTTCATAGTAGCTAGGTTCAAATGTTTATCCAGTCAGCATGCCTGTTGTGATGTCCGTGCATCTACTGGTGTGGCACAAAATATATATATTTTTCGGGTCATGTAATAACAGCAATTACTTTCCAAACAATAACAGACGAAGCATTGGACATGGTATAGTTCACGCGCAAGCCCGACATTCCAAGTTCAACTTCCACATCAAACTCATGTTCATAGATATCTGCACATTCATACATAATGTCCACAACCATGATTCACTTCAAAGCAAAAAAATTGAGGAGAGTTATGAATAAAGAAAAACCTCTAGTTCCTGCTACCAGTGCAAGCACAACAAGTCAAGACCATGCGTAATTAATTATATTTTGGTCATTTTTTGTGCTCTAAAATGCCGGCCGGCTCATGGAAGGACGTGTTGCCAGCACACGCGCGGATTCAATGAAGGCAGGCGGGGCAGTCTGAAGCCGGTTGCATGCGGCAACGAGGCATGTTCAGCCGGGCCTGCAGCGAGTGGGACCCTCTTGGCCGGCGCGCCGGTTCAATGCCTGCGCGCCGGTTCAATGCCTGCGCTATGAGAGGTCGCGTCCGTGTCAGAGCAATCACTCCCTCCAGTCCTTTTTTGTTTGGGTATAACAAAATCTCGTTTTCCATTCACATTTTACAAGTAAAATTCGTGGACAAACTTTGACCCAAAATACGATGGGGACTAGTAAACCAAAACGGAGGTAGTTGTTTTTTTTAATCAAAGAAGATTTGCCCAAAATACGATGGGAACTAGTAAACCAGAACCGATTTTCATTACTGAAAACCAACATCTAAATCTAAACCATAGTGTTTGCCTTACAACTACCAGGTTCAACATCTCGCAACATAAACCCATACAACCATATGCCAAGGTGGTACGTAGTACTATGAATTCCATTTTCGCTCCATACCAATCGTTCTAAAAACTACTTAGTACTTATAACGTGCCATTGAAATTCGGAACTCTTAACCCCGCTAAAAAATGATATTTTAAACGTGGCTACTCGATCTGTGGCAACTGGCGAGCCACCGCCTCCAAGTCGTTCACCTGTGGTCCCGACCATCAACTCCTATGGATCAAATTATCACGCGAGCTAACTATTCCTACAAAGGTGTGCTCCACCATGTACCCAGTACCCGCGAATGCAGCAATCGTGCACCTAGGGTTTTAGGGTTTATTTGTTAACATTGCCTTTACGTAACACTCATGTGTGAGAGACAGCGAGAGACCGACTGCGTGCGTGCGCCTCTTCTCTTCATATATGTACTCCACCGCTTGTCTGGTGTCCAAAAAATTATAATAACTACTAGCAATGTGCCAATGCATTGCCACACGATCAGAGTAGATTAATACATATTCACCAATTTGATAGAAACAAAGTCTAGTTTTGAAATACATATATCACTAAAAATATGTTATGTTTCACTCAAAATATATTCCTTTGGCGGTTTTGATGAGATAAGGGAGGAATATTGTTGGTTTCAAGAATCGGGAAGTCGTATATGTCTAATTTCTACTCTTCCTAGCAAGATGCCCGTGCATTGCACGGAACATCAAGATCTTGTGGGAGAAAAGGATGAACGAGGGAAGGCCTTATCTGCAAATGTGGAGAGGAGTGTGGGTAAATTTCCATAGTTTCCTTCCTATCCGTCAGATATAAATCGGACGGCCTATATTGCAGGATGGCAGGCCCACCATCATCACCAACTCTGGTCTTTATCCCTACTCTTATAAAAAGCATAGTCGGTGATGATCGTGTGCCTACCTTCCTGCAATATAGGCCGTCCGATCTATATCTGACGGGTAGGAAGGAAACTATAGCAATTTTGCAAAAAGATACCCACACCCCTCTCCACACTTGCAAATAAGGCCTTCCGTTGTTCATCCTTTTCTCCCACAAGATAAACTACTCATACAAATGCATCTTGATGTTCCGTGCAACGCATGGGCATCTTGCTAGTTGTTGCAAAAAGCCCATGTGTGTGAGAGAGAGAGAGGGAGAGAGGAGGAGGACGGAGTGCATGTGTGACAAAGACACAAAGAGTGTGTGTGCGAGAGGTATCAGCTTAAAATGAGGCGATAGTGTGTGTGCACGATCGAGAGGGCGTGTCTCAAGAAGGGAAGAAAATTCTACATAGATACAAGGAGCGGGAGAGAGACATGTATGCGATAGTGGAAGCACGAGTGTGCGGGTGTATAAACCTATCTAGAGGCTAGCCGATAAATGTTTGTGAGAGAAATACGAGTCGGGGTGCGAAAGCGAGAGTTTTGTGTGTGTGAGAGAGAGATGGTAGTCGGGAAGGGGAGTGGAAGCAGGAGTTGTGTGTGTGTGAGAGAGAGAGGGGGGGAGTTTGTCTGATCGGTAAACAAATGAATAATGTCAGTCTGGGGTGGAGACGAAAAGGAGACCGCAACAAATGTCGTGTCTACAGGAGAGAGAGAGAGAGTAATTTTAGTGGTATGATTCATATCTAGAGACATATAAGGTGTGTGAGAGAATCCCATAGAGAGAAAGACAAAGTGAAAGACGAGTGGAGACTATGTGTGTGGCGGTGAAAAAGAAAGCTTAGGTACCTAGTGATACGAGAGAACGGTAGAGACGTGAGAGATAATGAAAACCGTGTAATGTATAATGATAGGGAGAGTGTGACACTTCTCAAGGGAGACGTCGACAGACCATGTTTGCGAGGATAGGAGAAACATGAAGTGAGCGTGCGGGTGAGCTGGAGAAAAGAGAGTGATAGCTATATGAAGGAGCATGCATGCGAGAGAGATGGGCGTGAAAGGAGTGAACATAAAAGGGATTCAAATATTTGAATTCGAGATGATGATACATGTAATCCATATTCGAACCAAAATTGATCTATCAAACATGCATACTCATATGAATTCACGCGCATCTATGTTATTTAATATGTAGATATTACTGGTCCATACATTTTAGTAGAACATAATTTGGTTTAATTTTTTGAATTCAACCTTATGATTTTGAGATCATTGTATTTGTAAATCATATTATACATATAAAGGAGCATAATTCTTTTTTGTGCTTTTGAAAGTATATATAAAAAATGATGTATATAGAATTTTATTCCAATCGAAAATGGATCCCGCCCAAAAAAAATAGAATACAAACGGGATTCGAATTGAGTTGGCATAGTAAACGTGCACTCTGCAAAATTTGAACGAAGAGGGGAAAGTCGCAGTAACCGCCCGAAACCAAAATCTGCGAGATGGAAATCACTACTGGCTATCCTTGCCATGCAAAGCCTATCTGCTCGATTTCTATAGGTTTCGATAGGGGTAGGTTTGTAATTTCACTCAAACATGACATAACCGCCTCTCACCGGATTCATACACGGTGGGCGCCAAAACACAGTGTGTCCTCGGCCGAAATCGACTCCCTCCCTGATTCGTACACGGTGGGCGCCAAAAACAAACTCTCGTCGGCAAATATGCGGTGTATGCGAGATTACCGTCCTATCCCCAACCGACTAATATTGCTGTGATGTAGGAAATTTGAAACGGGGGCTAAGTTTGTAAATTTCCTCGCATTTGAGACAAGCGCGCCCTTAAGACATGGTTCCCCCTTCCTCTCCACCTCCATTTCCCCATTCGTACTCCGTGGGCACCAAAACACCCTCTCCACCCCAGCCTCCTCCGTCCGCCACCCCATCCACCGCCGTCCTCCTCCACCATGCCGGAGCTGATACCCCGACGCCGCCGTCCATTACAAGAGATCGACCTCTCTCATCCACGGCTTCGGACCGGGATCCTTGCATCCCGTCCTCTCGCTTCATCCCCGTCGTCGTCCACCTTGCCGGCGCCGCTCCTACGACCGTCTCGTCCACCGCGCCCCGCCGCCACCGTCTACCCTCCTAGATCTGCTTCCACGCCGCCGACAGCCATCGCTACCACAGCACCGTCAAATTCTCAGCAGATGCATACATGGCGCCGCACCAGAGGCGGTACTCTTTCGTATCTGCTCAACTTATTTATCGCAGCAAGAAAATAGATCGCCACTGCTTTACTCTGATTTCTTGTCCATCACTTACTTGCTAGTTGAAAGCAAACATTGGTTGCGAAGTTGCCTTTGTCCGGTTTGCACCTTCAGATCCGCCATGGCACGCTCAACACTATATTCCCAATGCTTATGGTTTTCCCCTTTTATATTCCACACTAGTTAAATCACAGTAGACTAAATTTCAAAATTGGGTCAATCGATTTTTCAGAGCTTGCTGGAGTTCGCCGGTGCGAACGAAGGGTATCGGGTGGGGACGGTGGTTGTGGGGGGCGGTGGTGGGGCCTCGCTGAATGAAGAAAACTCGACGCGGGTGGGGGCCGGGGTGGGGGTGGGGGTGGCAGAGGAACACAGGCGATGGGGGCCGGTGGTCCGGCCGGCGGCCCGTGCGGTGTTCTGTATGGGAAGAATCAGAGACGAGGAAGAAGAAGGGTTAGGAGACATAGGATCTTCATCCAACCGCCTAAAATGGTCGACTGACCCAAATGACAAAAGTCACGCGACTTGCATGCAGACATGCCTTTATATTCAGTACCATCATCGTACCTGCTTAGCACTGCTCCTGAATCCATCAAGCTAAACAACGTGCCACTCATAATTCCAAACTTGTTGCTCAAGTACGAATCTAATATGATGCTGATATTACTAAAACAGATAACATTTAATTGGTTAGTAATGTTCCTACTTTACTTTCGAAAAGCACGTGAACCACATATAGAGAGACGGCAGGGCGTTGCTTTCTTAATGCGCTCTGGTTCATCATGTGTGGGCACTGCGCAACGAACATTTTATTATCCAAAATCTACTTGCTCTTCTTTAGCATGTTCCTATTCCGTTCTTCTTTAATAAGTACTCTCTCCGTTCCTAAATACAAGTCTTTGTATAGATTCCACCATGGACTACATATGGAGCAAAATGAGTGAATCTACACTCTAAAATATATCTGGATACATCTGTATGTGATCCATAGTGGAAATCTCTACCAAGACTTATATTTTGGAACGGAGGGAGTATGATAGTAGTACAGTATGTTCCTTGTAGTGAAGATGAGCAGGGACATTTGCAGTGTAGAGGTCTATACGATCGGTTGTGATGGACACTTTGAACTCTTCGGGCCTCTTTGATTCGTAGGATTTTGTAAACATGGGAATAGGATTTGTAGTGGCCTGCCCACTTGAATCCTATAAGAATAGCAAGGAAATGCGGGGAGCTGTGTCGCCTTTGAGAGTTACATCGATATTAACATTACCACACCTTCAGTTGAAGAGAGTTGGTATCCGAAGCCTTTCTAGCCGTACCGGCAATACTAGCACATATATTCCAGCAAGTTCCACTTTGCTGATTTTACTCTGATGCTTACGGTTTTCCCGTTATATCTACACTATGATCTGTGTAGCTGCTTTGTGTCGCACTAGCAGCAGTCCACTCTTGAAGCTAAACACCGCAATGACTTACAAAATTGGCACCAAGGCATTGAGTGCCATTCTGGATGCAATGAAACTCATACGCTCCCCACCTGTTGATTCTTGTTCAGAATATGATCCTAATGACTATTCTGACCTCGAGGAGTCAAAGGCAGATGGCCTGTCCTGTTCACCCATCAAGGTGCTTGTTCTAATTTGGCAAGGTTTTATTGATAGCGCGTATCTTGCATATGTTGTCTTGCATTTCTTCTACTTTGTTGCACCGCCATCTACTTAGTTTACTCATCATATATGTCGAGATGCCATGCCCATCCATTATCAATACATATTCCATCTGTCATCATACCATGTTTTCACTCAAATGTTGTTCTTGTGCATCAGACATCAAAAAGGAAGAGGGTGATTGCCGAACCTGAAGGAGCACCAGCAAAGTCCTTGAAAACGTGGTGGTGCCGAAGAAATCAGACAGCACCCCACTTATATTGGCTGTACAACCAGTGACACAAAACGTAGGACCGACTCCAGCAGACTGTACCCATACTTCACTGGCCACACCACTAGCCCCACCACACAGGACCTGCACTCCAGCAAAAGGTATATTGATTTCAGTTGCCATAGCACCAGCCGTACCACAGAAAAATCCCACTCCAGCAAAAAGTACAGCAAGTCCACTGGCCGAAGACCTATCCCAACTGCAGAGACGGCCAACTCCTGCAGATTGGAACCCCATTCGAGTTATTCCCAGTTTAAAAGACAATGCTTTCAATGTTGTTAGGGACTACGTGCATATATTCCCATCATGGGAAGATTATAGTGAAGACAAACACCATTTTCACATCTTCCTATCCAACTTACGTGTAAGTGCTATTATTCATGGTTATTATTTTCCTATTTTCTGCTTATTGAACACATCAATGATTTACATTACATTGTTGTAAGTGGGCGAGGGTCAATCTAGATAGTCATGACGAGCAAAGCTTGCTTGTGCTTTTCAAGGAAGCATTGCAGCGGTATCGGTGTTACCTGAGGAAATCACACTTTGATGGCAAGTCTATAAACGAATTTCCGGTGAAGTCTCCTGTGCTAAATTTAGAAGACATTGAATGGAAAAACCTTGTTATGCACTGGCCTCATTCCCAGGATGAGGTACTGTCTATGAAATCACATGACAATTTGAACTTCTACTTTTCCGCATGTGCCTTACGGATCTTTTTTGCAGGAAATCTGCTCGAAGAAGAATTCCGGTTTGAAAAGAACGACAGGATATCGCAAATATGCTGCCCGCTGCTTTGCTCTTGTTAGTACATGTTGTCCTGTATCACTGTACTTGCATACATACCTGGTTCATAATGTGACAGCAGTATGCATGATAGCTTGCTTATCAATTGTTCGCTCCAAATTACCTGATCTGTATAAATGGTTACATTAGTGTAGAATATATCAATGCTAATGAAATTTTTTAGCTCTGCATTGTTCTTGTAAGTACTTGCTGTCCTTTATCAGTGTACTTATATTGACAGGTAGTTGTTCATGTACCATCACTTGCAGCTTATTTTCCTTTGCCCTCCATTTTCTACACATCAGATCTATATTTACTCTTACCATAAGGTTGGATAACACCGATGGTACTGAAGAAGTTTAGCTGTGCATTGCTCTTGGTTGTACCTTTTGCCTATATCACTGTACTTACATTTATAGCTACTTGGTTATGTAGCATCACTCTTCATCTTATCTTAAATATTCTCCATTTTTTCTTATATTATCACATCTATATTTACTCTTAACAAAATGTAGAATAAAGGCAATGCTTATGAAGAAGATTATGTGGTAAACTTCTTGAATTGCCCCCCATCAGCCTAGACAAGGGCTTTATAGAGCCTGTCTTCACCAATAATGTAAGTTTGTCCTTCTCAAGCCTTCAAACTTTGTTGTGTATATTTGGTTAGGCATGACTGCAACAGCTGTTTATTTTTGGTGTTTACATCAAATTGCATGTTTAAAGTTTATTATGTAGTTCATAAACAAAAGTTTGTCCTTCTCAATATAAGTTTTCAGTTGTACAACCAAGTTCCTTCTTCATACCATGTAAATTAAACTATACAGAGCAAGTGATCGTCTTTTGCACTGCATGTATGCTTCTGTTCTTGATCCGTAATCCAGTGGTGTGGTGAACCTACCCACTACAGCACAATGTCATATTCTGCAATGTCTTAACAATGAACAATGTCATATCATTCTACTATTATTTAAACCGTCTCTTTGTTTGCCAATCTGAAATGGGATAAATTGACAGCACACTAACCATTGATACTTATGAGTTCTTGATCTGTAATCGAGTGGTGTCGTGAAGCTGCCAACTCCTTCACAATGTCATTTCCTGCCATGTCTTGACCTGAACAATACCATATTGTGTTAATGCAATTTTAAACCGTGTCACTTTATTCGTCAGTAAGAAATGTGATGAATTGTCAGCACTGATACTTTTATGTGCAAAACCTGTCATCTGTTTGCTTGTTTATCTTTCAGAGTGAGGAGGATATAAGTGTTAAACAAGCACAGTCTCATCAGCTTGCTTAGCTGCTTGTGCTGCAGCTCCCCAGCAGGGCTAACCTTTCTTGAACTCTATTGAAGTGCTGTCGGTTTTGTATATTATCTTGTCGGCATGTTTAGTTGCACTGGTGGCGATCTTTGATGCCCAGTGTATGTAATCTGCTGTCTGCTTGTGCTTTATTATCATAGTGGCGAACTTTGATGCCCAGTGGATGTAATATGCCATAATTTCTTTATTGTATAGTCTAGGTTTTTTCTTATTCACGATGTTGCAGTTATTTTAAAGCAGTAAACCGGCCAAACCGTAAAATTATGGTACATAATCGGGCCGTCATGCAATCACGATGTATGATCCGCATCATGGGCCCCGTCATCTTGGTCCGTTAAAAGGCCTAAATGTAAACTGGCCACTAGTAGATTCGGGCCTTTAATAGGCCGAGTAAACCGCCGGCCCTCTTTTCGCAAGAAAACTCAATGGGCTTTTAGGAGGCTGAGAAGTAGGTTGGGCCTGAAACGTGCCGAACAGCTCATGGGCCAGCAGCAGCCCAAAATGGACCCCGGCCCATGATTGTGCCAATCAAATCACGGGCTTTTAACAGGCCAAAATTGTCTCGGTCCTTGTTTGACCCAATCAGATTATCGGCTGCGAGCAGGCCGGATGCAAACCGGGCCGTAGTTAGGCCCAACTATATGACGGGCTTTTAACAGGCCGAAATTAATATAGGGCCGAAATGTTAAACGGGCCCTTAACAGGCCGAAACTAATATCGGGCCGAATTACTAAATGGGCCTTTAGCAAGTGGGCCCAAAAGCATAGCGTCCAGTTGATGGGCCGAATCTGATATGGGCCATAATTTAGCCCAACGCCTCTTAAAGGGCCGAACCAGATCTGGGCCGTAATTTGGCCTAGAACATGGTAGGCTTTTAACGGGCCGGATCTCATATGGGCCATTGTTAGGCCCGGAACGTGGTAGGCCATTAATGGACCGGATCAAATATGGGCCGGCATTTGGCCCAAAACATGGCGGCCAGTTAATGGGCCGGCCTACTAGGGTCCTCAAAATCTTGTGGGCCTACAACTGGGCCGGCCCATTAATGTCGGCGAAATCTCGTGGGCCTTTAGCTGGGCCAGCCCATTATGGTCCACAAAAATCTTGTGGGCCTTCACCTGGGCCGGCCCATTATGGCTCGCAAAACTCTTGTGGGCCTTTACCTGGGCCGGCCCATTATGGCCCGCAAAATCTTGTGGGCCTTTAGCTGGTCCAGCCCATTATGGTCCGCAAAATCTCGTGGGCCTTTAGCTGGGCCGGCCCATTATGGTCCGCAAAATCTTGCGGGCCTTTAGTTGGGCCGGCCCATTTAAACTTTATGGGCCACTTTTGGGCCGGTCCACGTGTCAACATATCATAGGCGCATCTCGCCCATTGGATGAGTGACACCTGTGCCAACGTGGAGCTGACACGTGTTTCCTCTAGCCAATGATGATTTTACATGTGGAAAATCCCCATTGGTCCGGGCTGTTAACGGGTTATCGGATCCAAAACCGGACCCGATAGCTCAACGGCGTTCCGTTACGGTGGATGCCACGTGTCGGTCACCCTTGACGAGAGCAGTTCTGTGACGCGAGATTTATCGTCATGGAAGTGGACACTTCTGTGATGATAATTTTGATAATGTCATGGAACACTTCTACGACAGCACGGGTATCTTGATTCTGTCATAAAATCGTCATGGATGTACATGCATGACAAAAAACGTGACCTACTGTGACAAACACGTATCATCACGGAAGTGTATTTTTTTGTAGTGGGAGGAGGAAGCACAAGGGGGAGAACCTCTCCTCCTCTCTCTCGGTGGCGCCGGAGTGCCATCGGGAGGGGAATCATCGCCGCGGTGATCGTCTTCATCAACATCACCACCATCATAACCATCCTCATCTCTTTTACACGGTCCACTCTCCCGCACCCCGCTGTAATACCTACTTGAACATGGTGCTTTATGCCACATATTATGGTCCAATGATGTGTTGCCATCCTATGATGTTTTGAGTAGATATCCTTTGTCTTTGGGTTGATTGATGATCTAGATTGGTATGAGTTGTATGTTTTATTTTGGTGCTGTCCTATATGGTGCCCTCCGTGTCGCGCAAGCTTGAGGGATTCCCGCTGTAGGGTGTTGCAATATGTCCATGGTTTACTTATTGTCTGCGTTGCTTGAGTGACAGAAGCATAAACACGGATAAGTGGGTCACGGCGTATGGGATAAAGGGGACTTGATGCTTTAATGCTATGGTTGGGTTTTACCTTAATGATCTTTAGTAGTTGCAGATGCTTGCTAGAGTCAATCATAAGTGCATATGATCCAAGACGAGAAAGTATGTTAGCTTATGCCTCTCCCTCATATGTAATTGCAATAGTGATTACCGGTCTTGTTAGCAATTGCCTAGGACAATTTCGCACACCGACCCATCATCATCCCACACTCGCTATTTATAATAGTTAGTAATATATTCTAACTTTATGATAACAGCACCTACTTTTATATTTTAGCTCTCTGATATCATGCAAAGTTATCCTCTTCATACCCGCAACGTAGTTTTATTTCTCGTATCTAGTTGGAAGCAAACGTTCGGTGTACGTAGAGTCGTATCAGTGGCAGATAGGACTTGAGAAATATTGTTCTTACCTTTACCTCCTTGTGGGTTCGACACTCCATACTTATCACTTCCACCTTTGGAAATTGCTACGATGATTCCCTGCACTTGGGGATTATCAAGGATGAGACCCGCCTCCTCTACGAGGTGGACTACCCGGCGCCACTGGATATGCGGGTGCTGGGCTCGTGGAGGCTGAGCGTCGCCGGCGGCCTGGTGCCACCGCCGCCCACCGGAGCCGACCGCCGTGCCGAGATCATGCAGATCCGGTCCTCGATGCCGGCGAACTCTAGGGACCAGCCGAGGTACGCCCCCGACAGCAACAACCTATGGACGGTGTACTTCGAGCGCCGCCACGCCGAGCAGCTCGAAGCCACCAACGGGACCACGCCCCGCGGCTGCCACAACTCCGAGGGGCGGCGGCAATGGTTGGACGTCCCGGAGCGCATGCTGGAGGCCGTCCTTGAGTAAATCGAGGGTGGCAACTCGCCGCGGCTGTAGTACCCGGCGCCGCCCTCCTTCTCCCGCCGCCGCGGCAGCTCTTGGACATCGAGGAGCATGGAGACAGCGACCTCGTCCTCATCCGGCTCCCGCTCCTCCGGCTCGCCGGCGTTCCTCCCCGTCAAGGAGGAGCCTCTGGAGACGCCGCTCGGGCGGCGTCCCTTCTCCTCCGGCCTCCTCATCCCGCCTCGTCCGGCCGAAGATCGAGCCGGCGCTCCTCCCCGTGAAGAAGGAGCACGAGGCCATGGCCGCTGACGAGGAGATTGGCCTCAAGTGGGCGCAGGACGACTACCTCCGGGAGGAGATGGAGTGTTAACGCTGTGCCCTGGAGGAGATTGTTGGGAACGTAGTATTTAAAAAATATTGCCTACGATCACGCAAGATCTATCTAGGAGAAGCATAGCAACGAGCGGGGAGAGTGTGTCCACGTACCCTCGTAGACCGAAAGCGGAAGCGTTTAGTAATGCGGTTGATGTAGTCGAACGTCTTCGCGATCCAACCGATCAAGTACCGAACGCACGGCACCTCCGCGATCTGCACACGTTCAGCTCAGTGACGTCCCTCGAACTCTTGATCCAGTTGAGGCCGAGGGAGAGTTCCGTCAGCACGACGGCGTGGTGACAGTGATGATGAAGTTACCGACACAGGGCTTCGCCTAAGCACTACGACGATATGACCGAGGTGTAAAACTGTGGAGGGGGGCACCGCACACGGCTAAGAGATTGTCTGTTGTGCTATTGGGGCGCCCCCTGGCCACTTATATAAAGGAGGGAGGGAGAGAGGAGGCCGTCCAGGTTGGGCACGCCAGGGGGGAGCCCCGTTAAACATTTTCAAAATCCTCAAAAACCTAACAGAAAAAAAGATACGGGGCTTTTAAGATCTGAAGAGGCAAAAAAATTCAAATTGTGGTCAAACAATGGTCAAACTAATTATTCTAGAATATTAGTGTTACTAAATAATTATTTCAGTTTTTTTTTTGAATTTTGGCCAAATCTGGTCAAACTGTGGTCAAACAGTGGTCAAATAATGGTCAAACTAATTATTCCAGAAATATTAGTGTTACTAAATAATTATTGTTTTTTAAAACAATAGTTTCAAACTCAAACAGTGAAATGTGTCACTTCATGCTCAAGCTAAATTCCTGAGGGTTAATAGAATTGACATCTTACTATTGTCAGGAAAACAACAAGTGCAGACTTGGAAACGAGGGAGAATAGAACCCGGAAGTTAAGCGTGCTCAGGCTGGAGTAGTGAGAGGATGGGTGACCGTCCGGGAAGTTAGATGATTTGGAATGATGAGGGGTGATTAGAGATTAGAAGATAAATTGAGCAGTGATGACGGGTGGTGATTAGAGATTAGAGCAATGAACTTCAACTTAACTAAAAGTTAGAATGAGTAGAAGTTATAATTTTACATTTCTTTGAAAAAAATACATAATCGACCTTCGGGTTGACTTATTGTTCGAAGTTCACTTTTATTTGAAAAAAGTACATAACACATTAGGGTTCGGAGAAATGCTTTGTTTTTCTAGAACCAAACCAACACTGTTTTTAACAAGATTTAGAGTCTGACATGTAAAGTTTTATGTAGTGTGCATCAGATTTGAATTATTTGACAAGAAGAAACTCCATGAGAAACAAATATCATGCAAAAGCTCTTCTTTGTGTTTTTTTACCCAGATAGAAACATGTCCACATCTCTTTTTTTGGGCCTTCAATGCCATTATTAAGAACTCCACTACTATAGAAGCGTCTACCTTTCGACAACACTTGCCTCCTGGTTTCAGTAAAGCATAGAAGGATATATTTTTTATAACTGATTTTTTTTTCCAAATTATCTAGCTGTGCCAAATAAGTGGTATGTTTTTTTTTAAGTAGAAGCTCGAAAATGATATGGGATTGAGGTTGCCTGTTCAAAATATTTAACTCAACCCACATGTAATTAAACAAAGGAATGATTATGTTCGGTTTCAAGTTCATGCAATACATGATAATAAAGTTGTCAGTTCTAACGAAGATGCCTTTTTCTCTCCATATTTATACTAGCACAATTACAAGTTTCATGTGTAAAAGCTTTATCCTTCTAGGCTATTATCATGTTATGACTGCTGGAAATGAGACCAACTAAGGCTAACCCATGTTGGTATTTTTTAATAGAAGAAAACTCGGTGGGCACCACACACTAGAGCTGGGGCTCGAACGCAGGCATGCTGGCTGCAAACTCATGTGCCAAGCCAACGAAGCGACGCCATGTTCTCCACCAAAACAAATATGAAAATAAGCTTTCTCTAAATCATTTCTTTAGCAAAGAATTCTCGTGTTTCTGCATTTTGACAAGTATGCGCAAGAAAGAGAAGGACATTTGTATTCACTGATGAAGGTTCAGTTCACTAGTAGAAAAAGGCCCATTTGTATCGGTTTTGGAACCGGGACTAAAGGGTTGAGACTAAAGCCCATCACCTTTAGTCCCGGTTCGCTTACGAACCGGGACAGATGGTGCTCCACATGGCCGCTGCGGCGAGTTACCAACCGGGACCAAAAAGCATCCACGCGTCAGCAACTCAGGAGCTGGGGTTTTTTTGAAAGGGGGGGGTTGGGGTTTTGGAGGGTTAATTTAGAGGTTTCATATATTGTGTTAGCTAGATAATAGAGAGAAGTGACCTCTCTTATCTCCGTGCTTGGTCAACGCTAGGTACTACACGTATAGAGAGAAATCGACACGCTAGCTAGTAAGAAAATGAAGGAACCATTAAGTACACAAGATCGTCATGAACATATACAGAGAGAAGTGATCGACCTCTCCTTCTCCGAGAGATTGGTCGAACAACAAGTTTCGTATATCTATCCGACGCTACTAGCTACATATATACAATATAAGATCTCTTACAATCCCTAACATCTGAAGTCAATTTCCACATGGTATTCTCCGGCTGGATTGATGACGTGGTCAAGAAAGAATCCCGCCAATTCCTCTTAAATTGCTCGTATGCGATCTTGTGGTAGGAGTTCATCCCGCATCTGCCAGATCTAAATTGAAGAAGAGGGTCAATACATGTGTATGAATAAAACTCAACACAAATGATGGTAATAAAATAAAATTTTGAATATTTTTTGCTTACGCACTTCATATTGTTTTTTAGAGTAGCCCCGCTTATTAGAGGCCGTCGCGTTGTAGATGAACTCGCAAACGTAGTATCCACAGAAATCATTCCCGGCTTCCTGCCACAAGCACTTTACGAGAAATAGACGTCAATCAAACTGATAAGCAAGCATGCTAAATGGTATTGATGAAACTAGCTAGAATCAATGGGAGATGCGCGAAACTAGGTAGTAGTACTTGTTGGGGAACGTAGCAGAAATTCAAAATTTTGTACGCATCACCAAGATCAATCTATGGAGTAATCTAGCAACGAGGGGAAGGGGAGTGCATCTACATACCCTTGTAGATCGCGATGCGGAAGCGTTGCAAGAACGCGGATGAAGGAGTCGTACTCGTAGCGATTCAGATCGCGGTTGATTCCGATCTAAGCGCCGAACCACGGCGCCTCCGCGTTCAACACACGTGCAGCCCAGTGATGTCTCCCACGCCTTGATCCAGCAAGGAGAGAGGGAGAGGTTGGAGAAGACTCCGTCCAGCAGCAGCACGACGGCGTGGTGGTGATGGAGCAGCGTGGAAATCCTGCAAGGCTTCGCCAAGCACCGCGGGAGAGGAGGAGGGAGAGGGGTAGGGCTGCGCCAAGAGAGAGAGATGTTCTCATGTCTCTGGCAGCCCCAAAACCCCCACTATATATAGGGGAGGGGGAGGGGCTGCGCCCCCATCTAGGGTTCCCCCCCAAGGGGTGCGGCCAGCCCTAGATGGGACTTGGGGGCGGCCAAAGGGGGGAGAGAGGGGGGCGCACCACTAGGTGGGCCTTAGGCCCATCTGAGCCTAGGGTTCCCCCCTTCCCCCCTTCCTGCGCCCTGGGCCCTTTGTGGGAGGCGCACCAGCCCACCTAGGGGCTGGTCCCTTCCCACACTTGGCCCGCGCAGCCCTCTGGGGCCGGTGGCCCCACCTGGTGGACCCCCGGGACCCTCCCGGTGGTCCCGGTACGTTACTGATAGCACCCGAAACTTTTCGGGTGACCAAAACAGGACTTCCCATACATAAATCTTTACCTCCGGACAATTCCGGAACTCCTCGTGACGTCCGGGATCTCATCCGGGACTCCGAACAACATTCGGTAACCACGTATATCTATTCCCTATAACCCTAGCGTCATCGAACCTTAAGTGTGTAGACCCTACGGGTTCGGGAACCATGCAGACATGACCGAGACGTTCTCCGGCCAATAACCAACAGCGGGATCTGGATACCCATGTTGGCTCCCACATGTTCCACGATGATCTCATCGGATGAACCATGATGTCGGGGATTCAATCAATCCCGTATACAATTCCCTTTGTCTATCGGTATGTTACTTGCCCGAGATTCGATCGTCGGTATCCCGATACCTTGTTCAATCTCGTTACCGGCAAGTCACTTTACTTGTTCCGTAACACATCATCCCGTGATCAACTCCTTGGTCACATTGTGCACATTATGATGATGTCCTACCGAGTGGGCCCAGAGATACCTCTCCGTTTACACGGAGTGACAAATCCCGGTCTCGATTCGTGCCAACCCAACAGACACTTTCGGAGATACCTGTAGTGCACCTTTATAGCCACCCAGTTACGTTGTGACGTTTGGTACACCCAAAGCATTCCTACGGTATCCGGGAGTTCCACAATCTCATGGTCTAAGGAAATGATACTTGACATTAGAAAAGCTCTTAGCAAACGAACTACACGATCTTGTGCTAGGCTTAGGATTGGGTCTTGTCCATCACATCATTCTCCTAATGATGTGATCCCGTTGTCAACGACATCCAATGTCCATGGTCAGGAAACCGTAACCATCTATTGATCAACGAGCTAGTCAACTAGAGGCTTACTAGGGACATGGTGTTGTCTATGTATCCACACATGTATCTGAGTTTCCTATCAATACAATTCTAGCATGGATAATAAACGATTATCATGAACAAGGAAATATAATAATAACCAATTTATTATTGCCTCTAGGGCATATTTCCAACAGTCTCCCACTTGCACTAGAGTCAATAATCTAGTTCACATCACCATGTGATTAACACTCACAGGTCACATCACCATGTGACCAACATCCAAAGGGGTTTACTAGAGTCAACAATCTAGTTCACATCACCATGTGATTAACACTCAATGAGTTCTGGTTTAATCATGTTATGCTTGTGAGAGAGGTTATTAGTCAACGGGTCTGAACCTTTCAGATCCATGTGTGCTTTACGAATATCTATGTCATCTTGTGGATGCTACCACGCGCAACTTGGAGCCATTTCAAATAACTGCTCTACTATACGAATCCAGTTTACTACTAAAAGTCATCCGGATTAGTGTCAAAGTTCGCATCGACGTAACCCTTTACGACGAACTCCTTTTCACCTCCATAATCGAGAAAATTCCTTAGTCCACTAGATACTAAGGATAAGTTCGACCGCTGTCATGTGATCCATTCCCGGATCACTATTGTACCCCTTGACCAACTCATGGCAAGGCACACTTCATGTGCGGTACACAGCATAGCATACTGTAGAGCCTACGTCTAAAGCATAGGGGACGACCTTCGTCCTTTCTCTCTCTTCTGCTGTGGTCAGGTCTTGAGTCTTTACTCAATACTCACACCTTGTAACACAGCCAAGAACTCCTTCTTTGCTGATCTATTTTGAACTCTTTCAAAATCATGTCAAGATGTGCGTTCTTTGAAAGTATCATCAGGCGTCTTGATCTATCTCTATAGATCTTGATGCCCAATATGTAAGCAGCTTTATCCAGGTCTTCCTTTGAAAAACTCCTTTCAAACAACCCTTTATGCTTTCCAGAAATTTTACATCATTTCGGATCAACAATATGTCATTCACATATACTTATCAGAAATGTTGTAGCGCTCCCACTCACTTTATTGTAAATACAAGTTTCTAACAAACTTTGTATAAACCCAAAAACTTTGATCACTCCATCAAAGCGTATATTCTGACTCCGAGATGCTTGCTCTAGTCCATGGAAGGATCGCTGGAGCTAGCATACCTTTTAGCATCCTTAGGATCGACAAAACCTTTCTGATTGTATCACATACAACCTTTCCTTACGAAAACTGGTAAGGAAACTTGTTTTGACATCCATCTGCCAGATTTCATAAATGCAGCTAATGCTAACATGATTCCGACGGACTTAAGCATCGCTACGGATGAGAAAATCTCATCGTAGTCAACTCCTTGAACTTGTGAAAATTCTCTTTGCCACAAGTCGAGCTTCATAGGCGGTAACATTACCGTCCATGTCCGCCTTCTTCTTAAAGATCCATTTATCTCAATGGCTTGCCGATCATCGGGCAAGTTCACCAAAGTCCATGCTTTGTTCTGATACATGGATCCTATCTCGGATTTCATGGCTTCTAACCATTTGTCGGAATATGGGCCCACCATCGCTTCTCCATAGCTCGTAGGTTCAGTATTGTCTAACAACATGATATCTAAGACAGGATTACCGTACCACTCAGGAGTAGTACATATCCTTGTCGACCTACGAGGTTTGGTAGTGACTTGATCCGAAGTTTCATGATCACTATCATAAGCTTCCACTTCAATTGGTGTAGGTGCCACAGGAACAACTTCCTGTGCCCTGCTACACACTAGTTGAAGTGACGGTTCAATAACCTTATCAAGTCTCCACCATCCTCCCACTCAATTCTTTCGAGAGAAACTTTTCCTCGAGAAAGGACTCGTTTCTAGAAGCAATTACTTTTGCTTCCAGATCTGAAATAGGAGGTATACCCAACTGTCTTGTGTATTCTATGAAGATGCATTTATCCGCTTTGGGTTCGAGCTTATCAGCCTGAAACTTTTTCACATAAGCATCGCAGCCCCAAACTTTTAAGAAACGACAACTTAGGTTTCTCTAAACGGTGTCGTCTCAACGGAATTGCGTGGTGCCCTATTTAAAGTGAATGCGGTTGTCTCTAATGCCTAACCCATAAACGATAGTTGTAATTCGATAAGAGACATCATGGTATGCACCATATCCAATAGGGTGCAGTTATGATGTTCGGACACACCATCACACTATGGTGCTCCAAGCGGTATTAGTCGTGAAACAATTTCCACAATTTCTTAATTGTGTGCTAAACTCGTCACTCAGATACTCATCTCTATGATCATATCACAGGCATTTTATCCTCTTGTCACGACGATCTTCAACTTCACTCTGAAATTACTTGAACCTTTCAATAATTCAGACTTGTGTTTCATCAAGTAAATACACTCAGCATCTACTCAAATCATTTGTGAAGTAAGAACATAACGATATCCACTGCGTGCCTCAGCACTCATTGGACTGCACACATCAAATGTATTACTTCCAAAAGACGAGTATTGAGGGGTGTGAAGAGTACGTGGGCCCCATGTGATAGTGGGTAGGACGTGCTGTGTGGGCTGCTCAATCCCTTGCATGTCTTTTTTTTTCTTGTGTATATGAGCATCAGGTTCCTTTGCACGTTTGTTTGTCCAGTCGAGACAAAAAAGCCTGGTACCTCATACAACCAATGAAAGACTCTCTAATCTTCTAAAAGAAGGATACTCTTATCGTTTTTAGATTTCCTGAACTTTTTTCCAAAATGTGAACATTTTTTTTAGTAGACACATGAATACTTTTAAAATTGTATGTATTTGTTAAGTGTGTGAACACGTATGAAGCAATACATGAACACAGTTTGTATACAAAAAATTTTTAAACCAGCAGACATTTTTAAATCATGGACACTTTTTAAAAATTTATGATCAATTTTCAAAATTTGCGAACATATCATGCGAACACTTTATAAAATGTCATGAATATATTTTAAAATGTATGAAAATATTTAAAAGAAATAATATGTATATTTTTAAATTTCAAGAACATTTTCTAAAATACCTTGTGAAATTACTTACACATTAATTATTTTTAAAACTTAAGTAAAAAAGCAACACAGATAAAAAATAAAAGAAAAATATCTGGCCAACCTATATTAATTAGTCACCCCAATATATAAATTAGCAGGCAGGGCAATGCTTTTGGACTCTAAGAATCCTATAGCAACCCAGCGCTGGTCCACAATGCGCCACGGGGTGCGGAAGGGAGATGGGAGGGGGGGTGGATGGGTTGACATGGTCAATATTCTTTGTGGTCGGCGCTTGTGTGAATTTCATCAGAAAGAATCCTATAGCAACCCAGCGCTGGTCCACAATGCGCCACGGGGTGCGGAAGGGAGATGGGAGAGGGGGTGGTCGATGGTGACATGGTCAATATTCTTTGTGGTCGGCGCTTGTGTGAATTTCATCAGAAACACCGAGTCGAGCATAATTAATGCCTGCAACCCAGCGATCAATTTACGAAC
>NC_057796.1:28213267-28219617 GCF_018294505.1 Triticum aestivum | reverse complement strand
CACACGGGAAAACTTTAGAGTCAAAACGTCATGGACCATGTCGTCTTCCTTGCAACCCAAATGTCATTTATGTTGGCATCACCAAAAAGGGCCATATGAGGATTTTCTTTTTTAAAAAGGTCAAATCATCCTAAACTTTGTTTAAAAGGTCAAAACAGTGATTTGATCTCAATTTACATCCATGAAATAAGTAGTCCCTATAATTGAACGGCGCGGCAAAGCGCGCGACAGCTTCTAGTAGTTATACAAACATGCAAGATTAAGTCGGAGAGGAGTTGTAAATATAAAAGTCCATGTGTCTGTTGTGTTATCTAAACAAAACATGGATATATTTCCCCCTTTTTTTGAAGCACACCAGTTTAAATAAATTGAGGTGTGGAGATTTTACATGATACAGTTCATGTCTTTTCTGTTTGGTGTGCAAGCTCAAGTGATCTTCCGGGATGCTTTCTTCTTGATACCTTTTGATGATCGTTTTCAGGGAGTAAGACATTGTATGAAATAAAGAAGCAATACATAGGAGTCATAGTGCCGGGTTTGGGTTCACAGGTTGCTACGTTTTAAAAAGAAAACTGTTGTATAGTAACCAATCAACCAACAAAAGGATCAACCCATAAACCTTTTTTGGCCACATACAAAATCTGGACGTAATGTTGAGTTGCCACTTGAAGAAAAAGGCTTCCGCCCCGCTATTTATCTTCAAGTGGCAACTTAACATTATGACCACAATATATTACAAACTCCATTGCTAACACTCAACACCTTTCATCGTAACATATCGACCGAGCACGGCGTCTGCCGCACGGGCATGGCTTTTAGATGCTATCTTTTGACTAAAGTATTTTTAATACAAATCGGCAGTTCACAAAATAATAATAATAGGAAATCGGTAGTGGTGAATCCTGATTCTCTGGGAACTATTATTTTGAGTGCACTGATGGTTACTTTTTCATGCCTTTCTTCTTTATGACTACAAACTTACGCTCATAGAGCTCTTATATGTTATCACACATCAAAAAAGCAAAAATACACATAAATTTTCGACGGGCGTGGCGTGTCGCCACACGGCATGGCTAGTTTGTACCATAGTACTATTGGAAACCGGACCGGGCTACCATATTGAACCGAACTGTCATACTGCAGCGAAACCGGTGCGCGACATTGTAGCGACCAGAATGAGTTATTGTAGCAAATATTAAAAAAAACAAAGACAACCATTTTTAAATTTGATTACATTTTTTAATTATGAATAATATTTTGAAAAGTGCGAACATTGTTTGAACTTGCGAATTTTATTTTTTTTGAAAACATGAACAATTATCTAAACAGGGAACATTTTTTAAATTCCTAAATCATGTTGTGAATTTGTGATATTTTCTTTTTGAAAAAACGGGAATCAGTGTGTGTTGCATCGGTCCGGCATCCAAATGCCCCCGAGAATCTAAACAAATGAAGCAAGTAAAACCACATCGTAAATTCTATTTTGTGCACTTGCACAATATCATAATTGCTAATGTTTCGAAAATGCCAAATGGAGGCTGAGCTCCATGAACCGAAGGCTGATTTTGAAAAATTCAAAATTCATATTTGTATGTTTCATTTTTTTTTTTGAAAAAATACGCTTATACTTAGAGACATGATGTACATGTGCCTAAATTTTCAAGACAAAATACATTAAAATGAGAATCACACAAAAAAGAAAAAATGTGGAATTTTAGCACATGTAGTGCTATTCATCCTCAAAGTTTATGGAATTATTATTTTTGCACAGCTCGCAATTCATCCTGAAATTTTACACACATGCACATCTTCACATCCTTGTATACTAGCTTGTACTTTTTTTCAGAAGAATTTTCTGAAACTGAAAAGTGTGAATTTTGAATTTTTACAAATTTTTCGGCCTCCAAGTTAAACGCCCTACTCCTAATGTTCTTCTTAATTAATTTCATTCTCCTGTGAGGAATTTCCAACTGCAATCTGACGGTGGTCATGGCCATCATCTGGCACCTTGTACCTGTACCAATCTGCGCATACAATACAAGAAACACAACGAGGTTGACCATCCCAATGGCGCCGATGAGGAAGTAGAACCAGTCCAGCCTCCCCCTGTTCAGGTCCTCGGCGAGTCACCCTTCCTCGCTCCCGCCGGTGGCGCGGTGCACGACGCTGACGAGGAGCGCGCTGAGGTAGTTTGACAGCGCCAGGCCGGTGAAGAACAGCGAGCCGGCGACGCTGCGCATGTTCTCCGGGAACTCCTTGTAGTAGAACTCCCTCTGGCTCACCTGATTGGAAGCCTCGGAGACGATCAGCGGCACCAGCCAGAACGCCGACTGCGGCGACACCACCTTGCTGCGCGACATGGAGCCGCCACCGGCAACGGCGTGCAGCACGGCGAGAACGCGCCGGCGCTGCTCGACCACGCCGGAGACGATCATCGCCACGGAGGACAACACCATGCCGACGCCCATGCGCTGGAGCAGCGTGATGCCCTCGTCGCGTCCGGTGAGCCTCTTCATCCACGGCACGACGAGGCGGTCGTAGAGAGGGATCCAGACGGTGAGCGCGAGCATCGGAAAGATGGTGAACGACCCTGGCGGCGCCTCGACGCCGCCGCCGGCGCGGAAGTGGCAGTCGGACTGTGCCGCCTGAACGACGACGTAGGTGTTCGTCTGCGCAAAGGCTATTTAGTGCACGATGCAGGTAGCCCACACTGTCTCCTCCACCTGCTGCATGCTGCACAGTCGCCATGGGGTCCTTGGGGAGGCCGTCGAGGTCGACCTCGCTCTTGAGCACCACCACGGCGGCCTTGTCGAGGGACCTGAACTGGCCTGTGTAGGGGAGCATGGACACGAGCTCGCTCGCGTGGTGCGTCCTGAAGAGCGACTTGCCGGGGTCATCGGGCGCGGCTACATGCCGGTTCCGGAACGCCGCGGCGGCGACACGGATGACGCTGGCGAGGGGGCTGCCCTCGGGGCGCACCCGGACGTAGAGCCTGGCGCCGGCAAAGAAGAGCGCGCATGAGACGAGCAGGAGCGCGGCGGGGATGGCGAACCCGACCCACCAGCTCACGTTGCTCTGCACGTAGATGATGGCCGTGGACGAGACGCAGACGGCGATGGTGAAGGTGAAGAAGCTGTTGATGCCGCGGCGGCCGTGGTCGGTGCGCGGGTCGAGCTGGTCGGCGCCGAAGGCGAGGTTGCAAGGGCGGATGCCGCCCGCGCCGGCCACGATGAATACGAACGCCAGCACCAGCACCGCGAGCTGCAGTCTCGTCGCGCCGGCGTGCGCCGGCGGGTGCAGCGTCGAGACCCCAGCTGTCAACGTGAGTATGATCATGCCCTGCGAGGCGCAATACTCCTATACATACTCCAAACCACAAGATCAAGAGGAGAGATGGGAAGAAACTGCCATCAGTTAATTAATGGCGCTTACTTACGATTAAGGTGGCAATGCAGCCGATGCCGACGGTGGCGAGGTTGGTGGTGCCGCTGAATGCGTTGAGGGCCATGGCGGCGTGGACGTTGGTCATGTGGAAGACGGAGGTGAGGTACATCATGAGGTTGGCGGCCGTGCCGATGCTGCCCAGCTTTTCGACCGTCTCGTGGCCGATCACGAACGGCATCGTCTTCCATCCCCGGTACCGGGGCTCCGGCGTGGCATCGTCGGGGAATGCGGCTTGGTGAATGGCATTGGGTGCGCCGGAGACGGGGGGGGGCGGCGTCATCTCGCGGAGCTGCTAGCTGCGGCCACATCTGTCGTTATTTTTTCGATGGCCATTTTTTCAACCCCGCAAAAAAGGACATCTGTCATTACGAGCTGCAGATCGGCTTGATCTTCAGTTGAGACTATCCACAGTGGGAGTAACATAGATAGTAACATTACACATACCTAAGTTAAATAGATGATGTGGCATGCAATAAATGAAAAAAGATGAAAGTGATAATATAACTAGTTACTACTCATATGAGTAACATCACACATGACACATATCAAGGCAAGATGTGTCTACAACATAATAAATGAAGTGATCCATGTTACCACACATATGTTACTCCCCACTATAGAGGTAGTAAAATAAACTAATAACATGGGTATGTTACTATCCATTGTGGCTAGTCAGAGTCGTTCCGAGGAGAGCGCCCAAGTTGTTGGGGGTGGCTAGCGCGGTTGGGTTCTGCAGTTGAGTCAAAGTTCGCTGCAGGGGAGGTCCAGTGCCAGCGTCTGAAGCAGGGACCTCACACAAACTTGGAGATGTAGTTGCACCTGGGGTACATGCACAGCCGTACACATCAACTTTCTAATTTGAAGATACATACAGGCTAAGAGCATCTATATAGCCGGATACACTAAATCCGACCTCTCAAACACCCACAAACGTGCCCTAGATTAACATTTTTATCGGTCAGTGACTTGACCTCCGTTTGGCCGTTTGAGACGGGTTTGAGGTGCTCGACTATGGATGCTCTAATGCGCACATTACCATGTTGTATTTCAGTTGTGGAATTAATTATAATTTTCCTCAATGATTATTATGTCAATTTATTTTCCACACGCAATGCCAGTCGAGCAAACATGTAGGATGGCCAGTTTGGTTTCTGGAGGGGTCCATTTGATTTTCCCTTTTTCCCTATATATTAATTCCTCTATTTTTATTTTACTGTATTGTTTTTATATTTGTTCTTGTTTTTCTATTTGTCCTTTAATTTGTGAACTCGTGAACATTTCTAAAATTTATGAATATATTCTAAAATTTAGGAACATATTTCAATTTCTGAACAATTTTTAAAATTTATAAAAGTTTTTCAAATTTATGAACAATTTTCTAAAATTCATGAACATTATTTAGATTCATGAATATTTTTTCATATTCATGAACCATGATTAAATTCACAAACCTATCTAAATCAGTGAATATTTTGAAAATTTATGAACATTTGAAGAAGTTGTGAACTTAAATTCAAGAATATATTTTCATATTCATGAACAAGTTTTCAATTCATGATTATTGTCTAAATTCGCAAACATTTTTGTTTTTCTGAATTCATAAGAGATCCTTAATATTTTAAAAGTAAGTTGCAGTATGGAAAAGACAGAAATAGAGAGTCCCCTTAAAACCGTATGAGAAGAAATCGCCAACACAACACATAGCGCTAATGCGTATTTACTTACCATCTTGTGTGACACATGGGACATGAGCTCTCAGACTCTCGGTTATTATAGTCGGTTGATTCAATTATATTTTAGCTGTGTTGGGTTGGGTTACAATTATGATGCACATGGTGTTTTTTTTGTTGGTACCAGCTTGGCTTGCTGTTACAGGTGGTATTTGTTTTGAGAGGAAGGTGGAGTTATTCGGTGTGTGATTATAGTGTTGTTATACATTTTAGTCTTGATTGTGGTAGTTACATGAACTCCTTTGTTGTCCATAAAACCAATCGACAACAAGCGAACAACACACACTAAAACATAACACAAAGAGCATCATATGCCCGCCACGGCAGCCTGCGAACAGGTCCAAACAACTTGAAAATGCAAAATACCTACTTAAGTTGGGCCTGCCATCGGCCTCCGAAAGCCCCGGCACACAAAGAACAAACATTCCTAGGGAACTTAGAATTTTAGAATAAATTTTAATTCATTAAAAAAACATTTTTTGACCAAATACAACAACACCTCAAATACAACGACCCTCGTAGGCTCCTTGCCTATATAGCCAAGTAGCAGTGATATAACACACATCAAATTGGATTTTGATCAAAGCAAGAATGTCAGTTGTGACACTGCCATACAAGACCCATGGCCCGACCCAACCCTTACATGCATGCTCACTTTGGAAAAGAAAACATTGGAGCTCTCCCTGTGCTTTGTTCTTAGGAAGCTTAGTAATTGCAAGGATATGTGTGTGTGTTTGTGTGCACGCGCGCGTGCGGATAAGAGTGCACCACACAACATTAAGCAATGCACTATAGAAATAGTTTGTGCTACTATAATGTACTACTCCACATCTTAACAAGATGAGACTGTTAGGAGGTAGACCATGGTTTACACGATAACAAGTTCATGTAATCTCAACCTCTTATTTGTTTCCTCTTCCTCATGCAACTATCTATAAATCGGTGATTTGCCTGTAGACCGTGACATGGGTTACTCTTGCCTCGATCAGTAAATACTCTGTGGATTCTCCATAGAGGAGTAGGAACACTTCCACAATTCTGATATGGTATATACAGAGCCATCCTCAGTTGTCGCTGTCCTCAACCTTGGCACCCCACCAACTGAGAAGCTCACATGGGTGACTACCTCCACATGGAAGGCCAAAGTGATGCCTGCTCTACGAGGTGCGCAGGTAA
>NC_057796.1:28210997-28212997 GCF_018294505.1 Triticum aestivum | reverse complement strand
CCCTATACGGATCATGGATGGCAAAAACCAGTAGGTTCTAAGCTATCTGCCAGATGCTCTCTCTACAAGAAATTGTGCAAGTCCTCGGAAAGGAGAGTGCACTCAATCTGTGGGAAACGATCACAATGATGTTTGCCTCATATCAGTGATTGCTACTGCGAGTGTCCGCATGAACAACAACAATAAGAACAGTTATGTGATGGTGCCGTGTACGAACGGTATATTATCAGGCCGTATATCGGCGTGGGCGACGCATTTAAAAAAAACCATCCTACCCTTTATGTATTATAAAAGGGCATGGAGATATGTCATCATGGATGTGTTTAGAGGGGGTGTAGGGGGGAGGAGACGTTCCCGTCGACGACGAGGTGCCTATGATGACTTCGTAAATTTCAAGATGATATGCTGGCTCAGTCTTTCGGAGGTTCTCATAAGGATAGAGTGTGCGTGTGTGCGTTCATAGGGGTGAGTGTATGCGCGTGTATGTGAGCGCTTGCGTCTGTAGTGTGTTCAAAAAGAAGCAGAAGTGTTTTTTTCTAACAGGGAGACACTTAAGTAGCGGAGATAGATATTTTTGTGATTTTTTAGGTCTCGGAGGTTCTTTTAGGGGAAAGCTTACTTTATTAATCAAAGGACGGATATATCGTCTGCCAGCAGCCTCACAATGAAATCAGGCAGGGCATCAATCCAACGGATGGATTATTAGCACGTCCCCATCTAGCCAGCTCATGAGCTACATAATTTGACTCTCTAATACAATGCTCAATAGTAAACCTCCCAAAATCTACTAGATAACTATGACATTCATCAAGAACCGGCGCTGCTACCATAGAATAACCTTCATTGAATCTAAGTGCATCCACCACCGTGATATTATTCGATCTGACCACCAAGTTATTGCATCCCGTATCTCTTGCTAGCTTCAGTCCTTCAAGCAGAGTTGTCGCTTCTGCCGTGAACACATCAGCTACATGTTCTAATCTTGCCGTGGACGCTGACATGAAAGATCCCCGGTGATCACGGATGACAGCACCACAAGACCCAGCATAATCGCCCTCTGTGAATGAAGCATCGACATTAAGGACAAGTTGTCCTGCTAGGAACGTCGGCTACCTGTTGATTTTGGGTGTAGATTTAGCTTGTGCTCCGCGCACATAATTAATCGCTATGGCAACCACCGTCGGCGTTGTTTGTTCTGGAGTCAATATTTCTTCCCCTCGCACGTTCTGGAGTAGCTCGACCAATCCAGAATATTGTCGTCGATAAGAATCATCACATAAAATGAACTCCAAGACTGCTGAACCTGCTCGATCAGCCAATGAAGCAAAGTTAATACCTGCTGCGATTCCCAAAGCTTCCCAAACTGCTTGCGCCCTTGCACACTTAAACAACATATGGGCTAAGTCCTCTGCACCATCTGTACAGTATGGACATTGGGACATGTTTCCAACATGGCGATTCATAAGGGTACTCCGGCATGGGATGGCATTGCGCAAGCATCTCCAGATATAAATTTTAACTTTCACTGGCACTCTCAAACTGCACAACTTGTGGAGGCACAAGCGAGAAAGAAACGAGTTTTTTTTTGGGGTGAGAAAGAAACGGGCTGGCCAGCAGGAATTCAGCCACGTCATCGGCCGTTGCGTCGTGATCACTCACGGCCCACGTAGGAGTACGCGATGGGCCACGACCTTTTCTACAACACGTCAGGTTGTGGTTTGTCTAAAAAAAAAAGAAAAAAAAACGTCAGGTTGCGGCACACACTGATCGCATTGCAGCTGTCCGATGGATTATTCCGGGTGGTCCCATCACACGAAGGCGGCATGACACGAATGAGGCGAAGGGAATCGGCTCCTCCCCAGTCTTCCCCACAGCGTGATCTTATCTTCGCGAGGCTCGCTCTTCCATGCCACCAGGGCTCGAACACAACACGCACGCTGCCGACCTCCGGAGGAAAGCAAAGCGCGACGGCATCATTCATCGAGCTAAAGGTTAACACA
>NC_057796.1:28197357-28210211 GCF_018294505.1 Triticum aestivum | reverse complement strand
CCGCCCGTCCTTCCTCGCCGGGTCGATTCGGCGGCGGAGCCCTAGCTAACTGATTTTGGTTTCGCGGTCCAGGTCCCTTCTCGCAGAGGGTGCTGCTCACGCTGGAGGAGAAGAAGGTGCCCTACCAGATGAAGCTCATCGACGTCAGCAACAAGCCCGACTGGTCCGTCCGCCCTCTCCGACCCCCACTTCCCTACCCACTAAAATTTTTGCTCCACGCGCACACAGAAAAGCAATATATACTGGTTTTCTCGATGTTTTGAGCCTTTTCTGTACCGATTTGCCTTAAATCGTTACTAGATGGGTGAAGCAGAGTATGTCTGGATTTTATTGTGGTCGCCATGGGTGAGGCTTGTGCGTCGCTTAGATGCCTGCTGCGATGTGACAGATTTGGTCTATCTAGTGCAGAACATGTGGCCCTGGAATTGGGTCTACATGGATAATGTGTTAGAACTAGTAGAAATTCAGTGAAAAAGAGCTAGAAATTCTCTTGGTTTTCTTCTGCACAAGGGGTTCAGTATTTCGATAGAAAACAGAAGAACCAGAAATTCTCTTGGTGTACTTCTGCACAAGGGTAAAGCATTGCGATAAAAAAAGAACTATAAATTATTCGACTTGTTTTGAGCCAATTCTCCACCGATTTGGCTTGAATCGTCGCTAGTTGGTTTGCGTCGGGTGCAGCAGAACGATTTTATTGTGGTCGCCATGGGCGAGGCTTTGTGTGTTGCTTAGATGCCTGCTGCGATGTGACAGATTTGGTCTATCTAATGCAGAACGTGTGGCCCTGGACTTGGGTGTACATGAAGAATGTGCTTGAACTGAAAGTTACCATAAGATAGCTCAAGATAAAAACCAGAGACATAGTAATATCTCTCTGGCAACTTTTATATTTTTTTTACTAGAAAACCTCTTGGTTTACTGCTGCACAGGGGTTCAGCATTTAGATAAAAAAGAACTAGAAATTCTCATGGTTTACTTCTGCACAAGAGTTCGGAATATCGATCTTGTTCCATAGAAACAGATTTTATCTATGATGAAGCAGAGCAGTGCGGGACTTGGAACTTTATTGTGGTCACCAAGGGTGAGGCTTGTGCGTTGCTTAGATGCCTGCTGTGATGTGACAGATTTGGTCTTTCTAGTGCAGAATGTGTGGCCCTGGAGTTGGGTGTACTTGCAGAATGTGCTAGAACTGAAGTTACCGTAACATATTTCGAGATAAAATCAGAGACATAGTTAAATATCTCTTTAGTAATTTTCATAAAAAAGAATCAGAAAACCTCTTGATTAGCTGCTGCACAAGGGGTTCAGAAATTTTGGTAAAAAAGGAATTAGAAAAACTCTTGGTTTACTTCTGCACAAGGGGTTCAGTATTTTGATCTCACTTCAGAAGAACAGAGTTTATAGGATGAATTTCTGGTCTGATTAGTGGGCTACATCTTGAAGGTGATTTACCCAATGCATTGGCACTGTCCAGGCAGAAGCTTGGAAGAATTAGAAATTTAGAACTAACTAACAGTAGCTAATATAGTGTACTTGAAATGCTTGACTTGAATTTTGTTTGGGCCAAATCTGCCAAGATGAATTCCCAACTATTGCAATGTTTTGGGCATTAAAGCATTATTCTGCAACAATGAGTGCCGCATCATACATGTAACTAGAGGATTTTCGTATGAAGCAAATAAATCATTGTGCATTTCATTGACATTGAAGAAATCTAAGAGAAGCTCCCATTTCCATTTTGCTAGTCCTTATATGGGGTTGAGGCTTATGTATGCAGATGTGCATGTTGGGGTAGCTTGATATGCAATAAGCCTTTGGGTTGATACTGGACAGTATTCTGGCCTACTTTTTGCTAGGTTGCAAGCTCAAAGCCATTAGACGTAATCCCCAATGGAACATATGACCAAAGTGTTGCATTTAACTTGATCGTCGATGGATGATGGATTATTCTTGATCATTCTCCGTGAGAAAGAAAGAAACAGGTTCGCGGTTCGTGCTTACGGGTGGCGATGGGCATGTTTATAGGTCTGTAGCGTCCCTCAACTGTTCCCAGATGCAAAAAGCTTTAATCTTCTTCTGAACCGGAAAGAAAGATCTGCTAGGATTTCACAGCCCATCCGCTGTCCGCTGGATGGTCGCGAGACAGGCAAGGGACGTGTGTGTGCGCTGGGACGATTCCGCACGGGTTCGGCAGACAGACGTGCGCTTCCCCGTGCCCACGGCAGCTCACGCCATACCCGTGTCGTGTTCTTTTTTTCTTTCTTTCTAGCGAGAATATCTTGAGGTTTTTCTTTCCGCCCCTGAGATTCTCCGCGCACAAAAATTCCCGTTCGTTTTCCACCGCGATTTTCTTTCGGGTTTGTATATTGCACATCTAAGAGCATCTACAGCTGGCCGTCTCAAACCCGCCTCATACATTCGGGCAGACCACCCGGTCACTGACCGGTCACGACTCCTTAAACGGTCCTCAAACGCCCGGGCTGACCGGCAGCCCCTCATATCCAGTTTAAATATGGGGCACCCGAATGCACCCGGTCATGCCCGCCACGTCGGATCTGACAGCCCGACCCCACTGAAAATTGCATCAAATCCATCAAACCCTCCGCCCACCACGTCGGATCTGACAGCCCGACCCCACTGAAAATTGCATCAAATCCATCAAACCCTCCAACCTATCCTCCTACCGCCGCCCTCCAACCTTTCCCGTGCCTGGACCCTCACAGTCCTCCACCCTTACTCCCAATCCTCACCACCGCTGGAGATGTCGTCCAGCCCGACCCAGACCGCTGCGACGGAGACGCTGTCCGCCTTGTCCGTCAGCGTCCCTTCGTCGGCTGCGACTTGCAAGGTGGAGAACGTCGCTCGGAAGTTGCGGCGACGACGGCAGCGAGAGAGGGAGGCGGCAGCGGCGGCGCAGGGAGGTTCAGACATGGTGGAGCAGCTGTCTCCTCCGTCGCGCCCGGATCCCCGCACCCCTTCCATCCGAGCGTCGACGCGGATTACGCCGTCCGACCCCGTTGGGACAGAGAAGGATTCGACGGCCGGCTGGGCCATTCCGGACAGCTTTCGGCCCACGCAGATGCCGACAGTCGACGTATGTGACTCGCCGTAGCTCGTTCGGGCGTGGATGAGCACGGGCACCGGCAGTGCCCAGGCTGCCCTCGACATGTTCGATAGAATGACGAACAAGAGTTGGTGCCTTTTCTTTGCTCCTGCCCGATCAGAATTTTGCATAGACCACTAGTTCATTTCGCACAATTAGAAATTTAGAACTAACTAACAATAGCTAATATAGTGCACTTGAAATGCTTGACTTGAATTTTGTTTGGGCCAAATCTGCCAAGATGAATTCCCAACTATTGCAATGTTTTGGGCATTAAAGAATTATTCTGCAGCAATGAGTGCCGCATCATACATGTAACTAGAGGATTTTCGTATGAAGCAAATAAAACATTGTGCATTTGATTGCCACTGAAGAAATCTAAGAGAAGCTACCATTTCCATTTTGCTAGTTCTTATATGGGGTTGAGGCTTATCTATGCAGATGTGCATGTTGGGGTAGCTTGGTTTGCAACAAGCCTTTGGATTGATACTGGACAGTATTCTGGCCTACGTTTTGCTAGGTTGCAAGCTCAAAGCCATTAGACGTAATCCCCAATGGAACATATGACCAAAGTGTTGCATTTAACTTATATTCGTTGTCAGTCAGATTTACTGAGCACTTTGGAATTACTTTCTTTTACTATTTCGAGGAGCCTGGTCTGTTATGCATGCATTTTTCCTATATTTTATCTGTAAAAGTTGAAATGATCAAAAGGAGGATCTCAGTTTTGTAAGATTGTTGCCTTAAGACTCACAATTTCCTTTAAACATTGTTAATCTTTTTTCAATCTATATGAACGTGGAAGTGCTCCTGCAACTGTGTCTAAACGAACATAATAGAAATCGAAACTACTTTACGTATGACAGTTAGCTTTCCGATCCTTGTACAACGGCTGATCCAAAGGTCCTGATCCACACACCAGACGTCATGAATGGCTCCGCTGACTTGTAAATCTTACAAAGTGTTGTACGTGCAGTATTGTTCAATAGAAATTCAGCCTTTTGCAGCCACATAATCGTACTTTTTTTCATCTTGAACATACATATAAATGCGCATAATTTTGACGCTCGGGCAAATAGAAGCAACTATATAGTGAGCAAATGAAATACAGAATGTTTCATGCTTTCACGTGCGGAATTATTAGCCTTGGGCACCATTTTTATGACATTCTAGACCATTAGCATCGGCAGTGATCTGATTAAGAAGACAGTGTTGCGTTTTTCAGACTGAATCTGTAGGCATCCGATGGTGTTGACATTGTGGAGCTTACCCCTGTTTGCAGACTTAAAACTAATCTACTGTAATGACTCTTTCAGGTTCCTGAAGATCAATCCAGAGGGCAAGGTGCCCGTGTATAACGGTGGTGATGGCAAATGGATTGCTGATTCTGATGTGATCACTCAAGTCATTGAGGAGAAGTACCCAACTCCATCACTTGTTACTCCTCCTGAGTATGCATCAGTGTAAGTTCCTCGATGGCACATTGAAAAATCCACTTTTGCTTCTCTGAAGTTTGAAAACTTTGCTATTTCTTGCATTTCGAGATCCTTGTTATTTATATGGTCTCATAAGCAGAAATTTGCTTTCATTTTAGAGATATATTTGGCATGTTACTGCTATGTTGTACATACTTCTAAGGTCTTTGGCGTTGGGAATTGTGATTTTTAGTAGTTTAGTGGCAACTTTTTTGCATGATCTCGTAATAAGGGAGTTGCATTTTTGTGCAGTTAGTTACAATAAAATTGTTTATCTCTCTTTGCTTGCAAGGTCTATTATGCTATTTTAATAGCTTAGTGGTGCTAGTAATAAACTTGCTATCTTCCCTATTTAAAAAGAAAAATAAAAAGAGCTTCTAGAGGCCTTTGGATTTGAAACTTGAGTTGGTTTCATGGACAATTTGGGCGTGATTTACTCTGAAGTACGGTATTTATGCATCTGTAGAGAGTTAGCTACAATAGCAGCATCTGGCAAGTAATTGATTTTGATAGCTTAGTGAAATGACCGTAGTAACATGATTTATTTCTGTCTAAAAGAACTACAAATTCAGTTTTGATGCTGTCTTGTTTCACCGAGAAAGTAGTTTAGTCTTTAGTAGTCGTTGTCGATTTCTTTTACCATGTTCTGAGTATGGCTTTTCAATTTGGTTGTGGCTTGTGATAAACAGGGGATCAAAGATCTTCTCCACCTTCGTCACGTTCTTGAAGAGCAAGGATGCCAGCGATGGCTCGGAGAAGGCGCTTGTTGACGAGCTGCAGGCACTCGAAGAGCACCTAAAGGCCCATGTAAGTAGGCAGAGCTGTCTTCGCAGTCGATGTGGCAGTTGCTTTCTGCAGTGGAATAGACATAACACATGCTTCCACAACCATTCCATTATATTCAAGCTTCACTCACCGGCCTCACCATCTCAGCACTCATCCTGTCTGCAATAATTTCATTTTGTCACTCTTTCCTTATCGTGCAAGGCGTGGGGCCTTTGTTTGTTCAGGCTGAACATTTGGCCTGATCTTGAAACTTTTGCTGGCAGGGACCCTACATCAACGGGGCGAACATCTCCGCCGTCGATCTCAGCCTGGCTCCGAAGCTCTACCATCTGCAGGTCGCCCTGGAGCACTTCAAGGGCTGGAAGGTCCCTGAAACCCTGACCAGCGTCCATGCCTACACCGAGGTAACAACACATTACCTTCTTTTGCCACATCCAAATCTTTGTCCATAGATGAAGTTACCGAGGCTCATGACTATGTTTTCCCCTGCACGCAGGCTCTCTTCAGCCGCGAGTCGTTCGTCAAGACCAAGGCGACCAAGGAGAACCTGATCGCCGGGTGGGCGCCGAAAGTGAACCCGTAAGCCCCTCCGCCCGCCGGAGACCCGGCCCACCCCGTCGTGTGAGTAGTGATGGGCAGTAGTGGGCCTCATCTGCCTAGGTTGGAATAATTCGAGCCTTGATGTGCTCTGGTCGTCGCAATCGTGCACTTGCTTGTGTGTGTGTGGGTGTGGGTGTTATGTGCGTGTTCTGGTGCAGGCAAGAGTGCAAGTATATGTGGTGTGAACCTCTTTCCGTATGAATGAATAATAGAGCTGCGTAAAATTCAGAGTTGCCATGTCAGGTGTAGTTATGATGTAGAGAGTGGACGAGCGACTCGGAGGAAGTAACATGTGGCTCGCCTGTTTCTTCAGGCCAATGGTGTCTCCAATGTGACTCGTGAGATGGGGGCAGGCAGCAGCTTCTGCATCAGGAGTGGGAAATAATTAACACTGGAGACGTGTAACCGTGGATCGATTCCTCCTAATAATCAAGTAATCATTCTCCGTTAGAAAGAGGAAAAGTGATCGGGTTCGTTGATGGGTACGTTTATAGGTTTGTCGCGTCTCTCAACTGTTCCCAGATGCAATGGTTATTGGGCTAAAGCCCAGTCCTCGTTCTATACGCTTCAACCCACGTATAATATTTGAAGCTGTTCCGTATTTGTGTGCTTGCTCTTCATTCAGCCACATAACAGTTTTTTTTTCTTTTTTTGTTTGAGAATCACATAACAGGTTTCTGAGACATGCGTGGCTGTACTGCTGTTCTATTGCTAGCCCAGCCCATATGTAGGAAGGAAGTTATCGTCCTTTGGATCTGGGTGGTCGACATTGTGGGCTTGATTTACTTTTGGATGATTTTCTTTGATCAAGTTCTTGTTGTTGCTACTGGAGCGGTAACATGCGGCACACTGTTCCTTGAGGCCAACGGTGTCTCCGATGTGACTTGACCTACCTGTGAGTGTGAGATGGGACAGGCAGCAGCAAGCAGGCATGGCGATGAGGCGCCCTCAACATATTGTGCGTGAGGACATTCACGAGTGGGACACAGTTGGCACGTGTGATCATCGGTGGATGGATTATTCTTAATCATTCTCCGTCAGAAAGAAAAGAAAGAAAGAAACAGGTTCGCGGTTCGTGGTTACGGGCGATGATGTGCGCGTTTACAGGTCTGTCGCGTCTCTCAACTGTTCCCAGATGCAGAAGCTTTTATCTTCTTCTGAACCGGAAAGAACGATTTGCTGGATGGTCGCGCGAGTCGGTCGACAGGCAGGCAAGGGACGTGTGTGCGCGCTGGGACGATTCCGCACGGGTCTGCACACAGACGTGCACTTCCCCGTGCCCAAGGCAGTTCACGCAATACGCGTGCCATTATTATTTTTCCTTTTTCCTTTTGACGAATATATCTTCTTCTTTATCGTCCCCTCTCGAGATTCTCCGCGCACAAAAATCCCCTTCGTTTTGCACGACGGTTGTTCTTTATTATTTCTTTGATAAAAAAAACAGAGCTTGTAATTCCCCAACTACGCGTGGAGAGTACAGAGCGCCGGGCAGAACGCGATTCCAAATCTTACGTGGACTTTTCTTCTTCTTAGCACAAACATCCTAAACTTCCGCCGCAGCGAACAATAGCGATCTTATCCAGGAGGCACCTCGTTAGCCGAGATCCATCCAACCCCCCAGCTCCTTTCTTTTCCTTGAAACAAAAGCCAACAGTGCCAACAAAAAAAAAAAAGAACGTTCAAAAACATCCATCCAAAAGAGAAAAAGGGGCCTCATCCGCTGGCAAGTGGGCCCTGCAAACAGATTGTACCCCGCACGGATCGGCGGGCCCGGCCGATCAGCGGGAGAGAGACAGCCCAACGATCGCTCGGGGGAAACGGGGAAGGCAGTTAGTTAGTTGCCGGTAAAATCCTACTCCTTCTACGGCCGTTATTAATCCCATCCATCGCCAGCGGTGGACTGGCGGGCCCCATCGGTCAGCGGGACGCCCCACGCTCGTGGAGGAGGAAGAGGAGGAAGTTTCTTACCCGCCCGCCCGCCCGCTAACCGCGGCCAGTTCGTAGGGATAAACGACTCCGTTTTACTGATCCTAATCCACCCCGATTACCGCGGCCGCTAATCCTATCCACCACCGCCACCGGCCTTCCTTCCTTCCTCCTAACCCCACCCCGGGGCTATAAATACTCGGCATCCGATCCCACATCGCCTCATCACAGCCCTCCTGCTCCCGGCGCCAGCAGTTCCCCAACCAACCTCTCGATCGATCGTAGCAGCTTCTCCTTTTCGATGGCGGTGGATCTGACCCCGAGGCAGCCGGCCAAGGCCTACGGCGGCGACGGCGGCGCCTACTACGAGTGGAGCCCGGCCGAGCTGCCCATGCTCGGCATCGCCTCCATCGGCGCCGCCAAGCTCGCGCTCGCCGCCGGCGGCATGTCGCTCCCCAGCTACTCCGACTCCGCCAAGGTCGCCTACGTCCTCCAAGGTATGCGCTAACCACCGATCCCCTCCCGCGCTCGCGCGTCGTTTGTTTATTGTTCCGTTCGGAGTTCGATCGATCGGAACTGTTTTGGTGCTGGTATGTGTGGGATCTTAATTTCTGTTCGTAGGTGGTCGCGGGTTAATCGAATTTAAGTCTCTAGTTTGGATCGAATGCAGTTGTGGATTGGAATTGGGCAGAGCCGTCGCTCTCATTAGCTATCTGTCGATTACACGCTGTGATCAGCTCTGAGACCGTGCTACTTGGTAACTACCGTCAGTTTAACAGAATCAAATAATATTGCAGTGCTTTTCTGAATTGTAGATGGCCGCGGATGAAATTTACTTGTTTTGTTTCAGTCTGAGCAGAGTCGTTGCGCCCCTTGATTATCTGGTGGCCACACGTTGTGATGAGTTCTGGAATCGTGCTACTTGTTTAGTTTTGTCAGTTTAGCATATTGCAGACCTTTTCTGAATTGTAGCAGGTGGTCACGGATGAATCTTACTTGTTTCGTTTCAGTCTGTAATTTAGATCGAATGCAGTAGTGGATTTGAATTGAGCAGAGTTGTGATTCTCATGAATCATCATCTGTCCAATACATGATGTGATCCGTTCTGAAATCGTGCTAGTTGTTTAGTTTTGTCAGGTTAACTGTCTACATCAGATCCACTTATCTGGAAATCAGTGGCAACAATAGTTAGTTCAGAGCAATATCTTATTCTTTACTGAATTATTCTTGCTTTCGAGATCGTGATCGTTGGCCTCTTTTTTATCAATTATTAAACACATGGTACTTGTGTTCGAGCTGCACAGCCTGTTATTGTAATCAAATCTTTCTTTTAACTTCACCCGTGCATGTCTGCTTCTTTGATCTTAATACACCACTTTTATGATGATGCGACCTACACCAGTGTCTGTTTTGCAATTTCTTTGCTGTACATTATTATTGGAATTTTGTAATGACAGCACTGTTAATGCTTTGCTTGTTTGATTTGATCCGTGATGGATAGGCAAGGGAACCGTTGGCATCGTCCTGCCTGAGGCCACCAAGGAGAAGGTGGTCGCCGTGAAGGAAGGCGACGCTCTGGCGCTCCCCTTCGGCGTGGTCACCTGGTGGCACAACACCCCTGAGTCTGCCACGGAGCTCGTCGTCCTCTTCCTCGGCGACACCTCCAAGGGCCACAGGCCCGGCCAGTTCACCAACTTCCAGCTCACCGGTGCCAGCGGCATCTTCACCGGCTTCTCCACTGAGTTCGTCGGCCGCGCCTGGGACCTCAAGGAGGACGATGCGGCCAAGCTCGTCTCCAGCCAGCCTGCGTCTGGCATTGTGAAGCTCACCGCTGGGCAGAAGCTCCCGGTGCCAGTCGATGCTGACCGCAAGGACATGGCGCTTAACTGCCTCGAGGCCAAGCTGGACGTGGACATCCCCAACGGCGGCCGCGTGGTGGTGCTCAACACCGCAAACCTGCCGCTGGTCAAGGAGGTCGGGCTCGGTGCCGACCTTGTGAGGATCGACGCCCACTCCATGTGCTCCCCAGGCTTCTCCTGTGACTCAGCGTACCAGGTGACCTACATCGTCCGTGGCAGCGGCAGCGTCCAGGTCGTTGGCCCCGACGGCAAGCGTGTGCTGGAGACCCACATTGAGGGTGGCAGCCTCTTCATCGTGCCCCGCTTCCACGTTGTGTCCAAGATCGCCGATGCCTCCGGCATGGAGTGGTTCTCCATCATCACGACCCCCAAGTAATTATCTCTGAAACCGTTGCGCCCATTGCATTACTCTGTATTTCATCCATGATTTTTGAGCTATAATCTCTGAAACCGTTTTGTGTGTGCAGCCCGATCTTCAGCCACCTTGCTGGGAAGACCTCGGTGTGGAAGGCCATCTCTCCGGAGGTGCTGGAGGCGTCGTTCAACACCACGCCGGAGATGGAGAAGCTCTTCCGGTCCAAGAGGCTGGACTCCGAGATTTTCTTCGCCCCCAACTAGGAGCCATTCGTCGCGCATCGGCCGGTTGCCTTAGGCAGGAATAAATAAATTTAGTTAGGATATTGAAACTCTTTGAGCGTGAGTCTTTCGGTTGAGCTGGTGGTGGTTTTCATCAATCACCTCTGCGAATCTATCTTAGTTGCCCCTGGCAGAAGAGAATGTTAGTGTCAGGTCATCGTTGTTTGAATCGAGTTGAGTATGTTTGTGGTCGGCCAAACTAGTATGAGAACTGATGAATGCAATCGATTGTTAAATTCGGGTGAAATTGTTTGCCTCATGTGTTATATGCTGTTTAATTACTCCTCATTGGCGTGCTTCTTTTCTGTTTCTCCATGACTTCCTCTTTTGTGACTACTATTTCTTCACTTCTGTTTTGGAATACAGTTTCAGGATTTACAAAGATACCAATTGTTGGCTTTTGATCGCTAGACCAAAATACCGGAAGCAACCGCAGATGTATGTGCAAGCTAGCAAGATAAACAGTGCACAGGCACGTCACGGTACTTCACGTACGTGAGCTAGCGGAGCTAGCTTTGATCGATCCTTCTGTCAACGGTAACGTCTCGGCGAACTCTCACACGAACACAGCGAAGGCACGAATCAATGTATTGCCACATGCCCGTCTCGAGCCTGGTATACGCTTTATTGCTTTGCTTTTCGTTGGTGATTATTTACAAGGGGCTTTACATGGCTATATATAATAGCCAGGATCAACACAAGCTAGCCGAGTCGGTGTCCAATTCTAGTCTTACATGGACACGGACACCCACGTACACCTAGGAGTATTAGCTAGCCGTGTCCTTTTTTGAGATTTACACAAAAAGCTTTCTGTTTACAATCTTCGTAGCAATTTTCATTTTCATTTTCTGTTTCTTCATTATCTCTTCCTTTTTATTTGAGAAAGGAAAAACACTTCGATATTAATACTCTGTTTTACAAAACTACGCCCACATGCTGTTTAATTACCTTGTTTGCTTGGCTTGCTTCTTTTTTCTGTTTCTTCATAACTTTCTTTTACAACTATTTCTTCAGAAGCATCTAACTTAGAAAACACTTTTCGTGATGTCTTTGCGTGGCTTCACTTTTGTTGGGCTGGTCTCCTGTTCATTTTGAGCAGGCCCCAACTTGTTAACAGTATCCTATTTTCTATTTCTTCAGTACCTCTTCTTTCTGATTCTTTTCTTTTGACATTATGTATCACTACATACAAAAACTTTGAAATTATAGCTTCCAGTTGCTTGTTTTGGCAGAACCAAAGTGTTCACATCAGAGGGAGGATAAACTACGCCCACATGCTGCTAAATAACTTGATCTTGAGCTTTCGTCGACCAAATCAAGCTTGACTTGTTGTACAAACTGAAAAAATTAAACTGTAAGAGTAAACACTCTATGCTTGTTTCCTCGCCGGAGTCGTTGCTCCTAGAGTTGTCGCTCTGGTCGGTATGGAGAAAGACGCGGTGCTGGTGTGCACGGTGCTGGGCTTCCTCGGCTCGGTCGCGGTCACCCTCGGCTTCGTCGCCAACAACTACAGCTCCAAGGCATGGATCCAAGATCGAACACAATTCTCATTTCAACATTTCGATCCATCTGTGCTAACTGAGATGTATGTGCAGTCCGTGGAGTACGACGGGACGAACTGCGTGTATCGGAGCCCGCCGGCGATGGGGCTCGGCATCCTGGGGGTGTTCCTGGTGTTCATCAACCAGGTCATCGTCGCCGCCTACGCCAGCGGCTGGTGCCTCTGCCTCTGCTGCTGCTGCCCCTGCTGGACCAAGCGCCGCCGGCTGGCGCCAACGCCGTCCAAGCGGCACAGGCTCGGCATCATCCTCTCCATCTTCTCCTGGTCCGTCGGTGCACTGCCATAACTCTCACTTTCTGGGTCTCTAAAGATGCACCGACCGACGGCGACGAGGTCTTGTTGTGCAGGGTCCTGACGATCGTGGCGATGGCGATGTTCATCGTCGGCGTGACGGAGAGCTCGCGGGAGGAGGCGCCCATCTCTAAAACCCCGACCTCGTACGCGTGCAGGGAGCCGGGGACGATCGGGAGCTTCCCGACGGCGTCCCTGTCCTCCCTCATCGCCGTCGTGCTCGGGATCGCGTCCTACGTGCTGCTCGAGACGGCCGCGCCGTCGCACACGCCGCCCGACGGGCTGTTCCGCATGGAGGTCGCCGGCGGTGCGAGTAGTACTAGTACGGGGCAGCAGCAGAGTCAGGTTCAGACTAATGGACAGATGGCCGGTGCGGATCAGGAAGCGGAGCATATATCGCTGGCCACCGCGGTTTGAACAGAGTTGGGACAATATTCAGTACTGTACTTTCAGCGTGTACTTGAAAGTGCACTCCACAGTGGTAATCCCTATTTGTAAAGTAATACTCCGTATAAAACTGTTAGTAGACTATAGGTGGAGGAAACACGAGCACAAGGAGCACTGTAATATTGGCCACTCCAATGAAGCAAATATGTAGTGGGTCGGAAGAAATTACT
>NC_057796.1:28192613-28197001 GCF_018294505.1 Triticum aestivum | reverse complement strand
AGATTGCAACAAATTCGAGTCGTGGGGCACAAATTTCGGTCACATTTTTTTCGTAGCACTAGAAACATTTTTTCATTCTCTAAGAACTAAAATAACGTAAAAACAAATACAATAGTAGCCAAATTCTCAACTCACCGGCATCAATCAACACCCAAAAGGAGTGGATTTTTTATACCCACATGTAGCTACACCTTCTATCGAGACATTCAGTTTGCGTCAAGATTCGTGCCATCCTTATATAGAAATTTTTCTTTTTTGTTTCTTCCAAGCAAGAGGACATTTAACCTTGAAGCTTTGTAGACAACTATACACAACCGACACTCTTTGTATACAATGTTTCCTATTTGTTTGATGAAACATAAATTGGTCAAATTTCAAATTTTGAATGAGTTGCACCATTTTTTAAAATATCAATTGCACCAAAAAAATCCTAAAATATTTCTCTACATGGTAGTACTTGTGATGTTGATCTGCAAAGTTTCGAGCTCAAATGTTATTTTTCGGAGAACAAAAAAGAGAAGTTTGCTGTCACAAAATTTGATGCAAAAATGAACAACTAGGATAGAAGGTGTATTGGTATGGTAGTACAATCACAACTTTCCTGCACACAAAATCATCAGAAGAAAATGGAATCAGCAAAGAATAGTAGTCGAACCGCCAGTAGCCCATGTAGCATTTTTCTTCTTCTTTTTCTCCGGGTTTTCAGTGTTTTCTTCTCGTTTGTACTTTCTTTTTTTAGGTTTTTGTGTTCTTTTTCTGGTTCCCTTTGTTCCTATTTTTTATATCACGGAAATTTTTAGAAAAACATGGAACATTATCTACGTTCTTATGGGCATTTTTGAAATTCAGGATTTTTTAAATTCAGGATTTTTTATAAAGCTCACAAGCATTTCAAAAACATTGTGAACATTTTGTAAAGGCGCAAACATTTTCTTCAATGCAAAAATATTTTCAAAAATCTATTAGTTTGTGATTTTTCCCTAATATTGAAAAAAGGGGCAACTTGTTTTTTTAGAACCAGGCAATTTTGTAAAGGCGCAAACATTTTCTTCAATGTCAAGCGGCAATACTAAATAGGCCAGGCCCACAGTGGGATTTAACTCTCTCCTGTTGTATCGTAGTAACGGGCCACCTAGTGGTAATGAGTTACGATCTCGCTTTTCTAGAGAGCTACTAACAATATGGCGCGCTGCGAATCCTACTCGGCTCCTGTAGCATCGATTACAGGCAAAGCTGCAAATCGACGCACACCCCTACCCCTTCGATAGGTTTTTAGTAGGCCGGCCCATATACAAATGCTCCTTTGTGAGACGTTCCCCGACCGGTTTTGGGAAGTTCTCAGAAGCTTCCTAGTCTATTTTGGCAGCTTTTGGTTGGCTTTTTTCTTTCAGGTTTTTTCCAGATCAGTTTTGTTCGAGTTTAACTTTTTCGTTCTTTTTCTATTTCTTTTGCTTTTTTGTTTCTTCTATCCTTTTTTGTTCTGTTTTTCCTTTATAAAACTATGTGAACTTTCCAAATTCGAAACTTTATTCATGAATTCTTATTTGAAAAACTATGAAATGTTTTTCAATTTTCGGCGAATTATTTTTCAAAATCTATGAACTTTTTTCAAATTCATCAATTTTTATTATCAATATCTGGCGAACTTTATTCGAATTTGTGTTTTTTTTTAAAATTGATGAATTATTTCCAAATTCGTATATTTTTAAAATCCACTAACTTTTTTTTTTCAAATTCATAAACATTCTTTATAATCAAATGAACTTTTTTATTATCACAACGATGAAATTTTATGTAATTCATGATTTCTTTTTGAAATTCAGTGAACTTTTTTCGTTTTTTTAATCATATTTAGAAATTGATAATTTTTTTAAGATGTGATTTCTTAATTCATAATAGATGAAGTTTTTTCAAATCCGCAAACTATTTTTCGGATTTTGGATTGTTTATTCAAATCGGTGGACTTATTTCAAACTCGTGATCTTCCTTCCCTTTTTTGCTTTTTTTTTCAAATTCGTGAACTTTTTTCAACATGCCAGATGGTCAATTGGTCAACCGGCCCATCGAGCGAAAGACTTCTTGACAAAAGGTTGAAATCACTAATTAAGGAGTACTCGTTGCAAAGAACACTCCACCTTCCCAGGTCGCGACAAGTGGCGCACATGCTGTGCGCCACTTGTCGCAACCCGGGAGTTTTCCCTTTTTTCGTAGATCCATTTATTTAAAACATTTTATCTCTTAAACCGTGCGTCCAAATCTCGAACCGTTTTTACCATTGGATTCCTCGCGTCGAGATCTTCAAAACTAGATGCCATGTTGATAAGTTTTGACGAACTTTTTTTTCACAAAAAAACCGGACGAAAAAACCAAACTGGGAGCACGGTTTTTTCCCTTTCTGAAAGAGGCACGCCCATGCCTTTCGCGAAATCACAACCGTGCCTCTCGTGGAAGCAAAACCGTGACTCGTGGAAGAAAAAAAAACAGAAAACACGTTTATTTCCGTTTCCGAGAGGCATGGCCGTGACTCTCGCTAAAGCACAACCGTGCCACTCGCCAAAGCAAAACCGTGACTCTCGCGAAAGAAAAAAAAACAAAAAACGCGTATTTTTTTCCTTTCCGAGAGGCACGGCCGTGACTCTCGCGAAAGCACAACCGTGCCTCTCGCGGATGCAAAATAGTGGCTGTCGCGAAAGAAAAAAAACAGAAAACACGTTTTGTTTTTTCCTTTCCGAGAAGCACGGCCGTGACTCTCGCGAAAGCACAACCGTGCCTCTCGCGGAAGCAAAACCGTGACTCTCGCGAAAGAAAAAAAACAGAAAACGCGTTTTTTATCCGTTTCCGAAAGGCACGGCCATGACTCGCGGAAGAAAAACCGTGACTTTCGCGAAATAAAAAAAATACATTTTTTCGTGCAAATTTTTTTTTCGGATTTTTTTGTCAAAAAGCTCAGAGAGACCGGGGAAAAACCAAAATGTTGAAAAAACCCGAAAAGAAACCGTTTAAAAAGCCGAAAACGCGTGCGGAAAAATTAAAAAAATGAAATCCGGAGGGAGCGTCCAGAGCGTGACACGTGGCGAATGACTGAGAGCGCGCCAAGTGACGCTGATCAGTGCGATACTCCCGAAGGAGCACTCGTTAATTAGTTGCTCTCACAAAAGGTTCCGCTCGATCAATCAACTTTAGTTGAATTGGTTTCAGCTTCATGTTCCTGATTGAAGACATTTTTGGGCCGGCCCACTAGGCGTCTCCTTCAAGCGCCAGCGGCCGAAACTGGCGCTGAGAGTGCCATTTAGGAACTCCCCGCGCCTATGTCTCGCATCTAGCGAGATAGAGCGTCGATTACCAAGATAGAGCGCATGAAATGGACCGGCCCACCATGCGCAAGGCCACTGACTCGTTTTGTTTTCTGTTTTTTTACTTTTTTTTGTTTTTGCTTTGTTATTTCGGTTTATACTTCCAAATATTATATATATCACAAAAAACACTTACATAAAATAACGTATACGTAAAATGTTTCTCATATATACAAAAGATGTATGAAAAATATACAATGTGTATGAAAAAAAATTGATCATGTTTTAAAATCATTTTACACAACCATTTGAAAATGTTAATCAAGTATTTAAAAAGTGTTAATCAACCATTTGAAAAATATTAAATGTGTATAAAAATATATTTGTGATGTATACGACATATATATTCAAAACAAGTAGAAGGTGTATGAAAAATGTTTGATCATGTATTAAAAAATGTTAAACATGTAGAGAAAAATGTTCCTGGTGTATACGAAAAATTAGCAACATACATTAAATAAAACTATACATCAAAAAATATATTGTATAAAAAAATGTAATTCTATATTTCCCGTATTTTTTAAAATTATACAAAAATGTTGTTGATGTATACAAGAAATGTACATTGTGTGTGTGATAAAATGTTTGCTGCCATTAAAGATTGTTCGCCGTATATTGAATAATACTGGCCACACATTCAAAAATGTTTATCTTGTATTTTAAAATTGTTCACTGTGTATTTTTGTATGATATATAACAAAAATATACAATGTATATTGAAAAAATGGATATAAAAAATAGAAGTTTTAGAAAAATGTTAGTCACGTTCTTAAAAAATATTAAACATGTATCTAAAATTTGTTTTTAATTTATATGAAAAATATTGAATATGTACTTAAAAAGTTGACATGTGGTGAAAAAAAAGATACCGACCGGAAACAACAAAGAAATAAAGAAAAATGAAGATGCCCAATAAAAAGAAAGAAACCAAAAAAGAAATGAGAACTGAAGAAAACCAATGTAAAAGAATGAAAACAATGAAAACCAAGAAGAAAAACGATGAAAACAAATAAAGAAACAAAGAAAAACGAAGGA
>NC_057796.1:28190052-28192288 GCF_018294505.1 Triticum aestivum | reverse complement strand
GAAAAACAAGAAAAAAGTGAAGTTTACAAAGAAACAAAGAAAAACAACGGATACAAGAGAAGAAGAAAAATAAAACCAACGAAAACCATGAAAGAAACGAAGAAACCCATGAAAAATATATAGAAAAAATAGGAAAACTAAGTAAACTGGTGAAGAAAAAGGAAAAATAGAAGAAGATAAATAAAAGAAAACGATTAAGGAAAAAAAAAAGAAAGAAGTGAGCACAGCCAACCCCCGAGCGAGCAAGCTCGAATGAAATTACGGTGTAGCGGGCCCACCCCGTACTACGCATCCAAGAAAAAGCTTCAGGTGTGACGAAAGCTACTCTCGCATTAAGCGAGATATAGGTCTGGCGCTAACGATACCCTTCCTTGAAAATAAAAACTAATGATATCCCTTCAGGGACCTCCATGGGTCACTTTTAATGGTCTGGGAGAGCGCCAAGTGATGCGTCCAGTCGCCCCTACATGTTGTATGCTGGGTGCTTCCTATGGATTTCGTTTTTCTATTATCATGTACCCATCTTCAAGTTAGATTGATTTTTTTTTCATTTTTCAACTTCTCGGTGTTCCCCAGGATTTGGAGATTTTTTTGCGAAACACAGATATGCTTCTCAAAAAATGGAAAAGAATTGTGCTTTCAGGAGAAGCACATATTTGCTTCTCGTAGAAGCACATTTATTTTTTCCTTTTCAAGAAACAGCTGTGCTTCTCGAAAAGAGCAAAAAAATGTGCTTCCACGAGAAGCACACATTTGCTTCTCGTGGAAGCACATATTTGCTTCCGCGGGAAGCACAACTGTGCTTCACGGAAAGGGATAAAATGTGCAAACCGTAACTGTGCTTCTGGGCTCTGGTTTTTTCTTCCTTTTTTGCTTTTGGGCTCCGGAAGCATATCTCATAACTGAAGCCATGAAGCTGGTGGCAATCTATTTCTTAAGGTGACATCGGGTGCAAAATTATCCGTATGGAGGGCGCTGGCACGGAGACACCCTCCTCGACCTGCTGATCCCGTGACTTAGGTTAGCATACATTTCCAATCAACAATTGGATTTTTTTTCTGCATTCGCCCGGTAAACAATTGAATTCACTATCGGCCTTGAAGTTCATTGCAAGTTTGCTGCATATTTTTTATTTGAGAGATACAAGTGAGATTTTTTAATTTTTGTTTATGCTTGCTGAATATGAATTATTCATTTGAGAACACCGGCAAAACATGACAAGCAAGTGGAAGAACTAACCTGCAGGGAACACAGGCACATCAGTTGTTATTTCTCATGAAAATGCGTTTGATATTTATCTACTTGCCCATGTCGTTGGGAGCGGCACCCTCGCGCCAAGGCGCATTGCCGATCTAGTATGGGTTGATTTTGGGAGACTAGCATGCATGAAGAAGCTAGCTAGATAAGCTTTCGACCATGCATTTTTTTCTTTTTTAAAAAGAAGGATGACCCCCGGCCTCTGCATCAGAACAATGCATGCAGCCATATATTATTAACAAAATCCAGCAGGTGAACAACCTTGACCCGGAAATAAAGTAGAAAACAAACCCCGAGACCGTATACCTCGCGACTGTCCCACAGATAGCCGCTAATTCTATGTTACAAGACACATCAGAAACGAAAAATACACAACTCCTAGGCTAAGCCTTTAAGAAGGAGTCGCCGCACGTGCGCCGATGATGGCGAGTCCACCACAAGGTTGAACTCCAGATTCTCATCCGCAAATTCAAGGTTCAATTCACCACCTTCAGTAAGGACACGACGTAGGCGCGCGTCGACATAGCCCGATCAGAGATCATGTGTTTCCACTGGAGTGCATAAACTCGTCGTCGAAGCCGTCTGTACCATCCGCCCTTATCCGTCCACTAACGCCTGATAGCCGGATAACTCTGGGGAAGACAACGGAAGACAAACACGTCCCACACCGCCTGCCTCCCGCTACTGTCGCACCACCTTCGATCCATCAGCAACAGACTAAACATGACACCTCCGACAGTCACCGTGTATCACCTGCCGGTAGCAGGCATGACTTGACATCTCCACATAAGACATATGCGTAGCATCGCTGGTAGCGCATCCACCGGTGGCTTCATCTACCGGCGACATGCTCTACCCGATAACTTCGAAAGAGGCACATGTGTCACCCGCCGAGCCACATCGAACCCGAATTGTTGATGGAGGGACGTCCCATACCGCCACCAGCCTCAGAAAGGCCGTCACCCAATTTAAGTAATAC